>NW_006408522.1:21115610-21119358 GCF_000296735.1 Chrysochloris asiatica
GGGAAATTAGGCAAGAAATATAAAGAATAGGTGTCCACATTGCAAAGAAAGAAGTAAAACTATCTGTAGAGGACACGATCTTGTGCAGAGAAAAACTTAAGGACTCTACTATAAAAAACTATTAGAAATAATAAGCTCAGCAAAGTTGTCAAATACAAGATAAAATACAAGCATCAATTGTGTTTTCATACATTTGCAATGAACAATCCAAAAATTAAGAAAGCCGTGTAATTTACAATTGAATCAGAAAGAATAAAACACAAACTTAACAAAAGTGAAAACACTCTGAAAACCACAAAATACTTAAAAAATTAAGAACTATCTAAATAAATGGAAAAATATCATGTTCAAGGATCGGGGGACTTAATATTATTTAGCAATACACTCCAAACTGATCTACAGGTTTAACGCAATCCCTATTCTTAGCAGGCTTCGTTCTAGTAATTGACAAGATATTTCTAAAAGCATGGGATTTCAAGAGGCACAGAACAACCAAAATCATCTTGAAAAAGAAAAGGTTGGAGAACTCAAGTGTTCCAATTTCAAAACTTACTACAAAGCTGAAGGTAGTTGCGACAGTGTGCTACCTCGCTCGAATGAAATCCAGCTCTAACTTTTTAGTTGGCAGAAAGTTCTGTGCCTCCCGCCAGGTGGATCCTTTTTACCGCCCAGCACTGTGGGAAGGAGGGGTCGCTCCCTGGCCCGCCTTCACCAATAACAGCGAGGACTCGATACTCAAGGCTCGTAAGGACCAATCCCGGGGCAGAGAAGTCTTCGTTCGCGACTCCTTCCCTCCCCTCCGTGCCAGCCCTCCGGAACGTGGAGAGTTGGTCTCTGCAAAACTCCAGCAAGATGGCCCGGTGGTGATTTACGCTGCGCTGGCGCAAACGGGTTTCCACGCCGGGGTCCTCCAGGGTCACAGATTCAGCCCCCTCACGAGCCTCGCAAACTCGCAGCCCTAGAGCTACTCCTGGCCACTCTTGCCCATGGCGGTGGCGGAACTGTACACCCAGGTAGGCAGGGCGCACGGGAGGAAACCCGGCTGGCGCTAACGCTGACTGTACTTGGCGCCCGGGCCACACCTGTGCACCTGGCGCGCTCGCCCCGGGGAGGGGTTGGCGGGCGCGCGCAGGGGCTTCAGGGGCCACGCAGGGTTGGGGGCACCGGGAAGTGCCGCCGCCTACCGGTAGGGCTGTGCCGAAATACGGTTCTGGCCGACTGGGGGCCTGGGTCCCCCGGGTTGGCAAGACCGCGCCTCTGAGCTGGGGTTTCCTGTTGTGCAGGGGTCGCGCGTCCATCCCCACCACCTGCGGCCAGCGCACCTTGGTTCTGCTATCTCTTGGCACAAGTGGGATCAGACTTGCCTATAGGAACTGAGGAACTTCAGGCATCGACGAATACGAACGTATTCGCCTCTGCTAGTAGGCTCTTGAACAACTCCGCACAAAGTTTGTGATAGCATTATTCATGACATTGTCTAGAATTCCAAGGCATTCAAAATGCCGCCACGTACTTTTTAACTCTGATGCCTGAAACGCAATGTTCTTCTATTAAGTTCCTGGCCGAGAAAACGCAATGGAGCATAGTTGTACTCGGTAACACATGGGATCACCGGAAGCCAGAATCCACTCGGTGGCCTCGGGTTTGGTTTTGTTGTTGTTTTGGTTGAATGCCTGGAACTACCTGAGTTATGTGGCCAGGGAGACACCAGTAGTGGTGACTGAACGCTCTGGGAACTCAGATGTCCTGATTTGCAGTCACAGGTTCTTCACTTAACATGTATAAGGTGGCGTTTAGCTTATTAGGTGTCCTGGTGGCGCACTGATTGAGAGCGGGACCCATGGTTCAAATCCACCAGCCGCTCCTCTGGAGAAAGAAGGCCGTTTGCTTCCTTAAAGATTTACAGCTTCGGATACCCTATGGGGCAGTTCTACTCTGATTTGATGCTTTTTGAATTTTGGTGTTGGAGGAGAATATTGAAAGTGCCATGGGCTGCCAAAAGAACCAATAGATCAGTTTTGGAAGAAATACAGTCAGAGTGCTCCTTGGAGGCCAAGATGGCCAAACTTCTTCTCTCATCCTTTGGACATATTGTCAGGAGGGACCAGTCGCTGGAGAAGGATATCATGTTTGGTAAGGTGGAGGATCAGAGAAAAAGAGGAAGACCCCCAACGAGATGGAATGGCCAAGTGGCAGCATCGATGGACTCAAGTGTGGCAACAGTAGTGAGGTTGGCCCAGGATCGGGCAGTGTTTCGTTCTGCTGTGCACAAGGTCACTATGAGTCGGTACCGACTTGATGACAGCTAACAACCACAACAACTTAATTAGGGTCCATCAGAACCGACTGCCCAGCAATGGGTTTTGATTTTACGGGTACAGTTTATAAAACCCCTTTCCCATGCATCCTGACTCTAAGGAACACTAGAGTATTCTTCCCCATTATCTGTGGGCAAAACCTCTTTAATAGAGTCAATGGCCCACTATAGTAAGAGCAGAATTTCCCGAAAATGCTGGAGTGCTCTGAGATGAACTTCATCAGTTACTCTGATAAAGAGTGTGAATTCTGATAAACATGTGTTAGTGCCTTTGGTGGTTATGTGCCGTGGAGTCGGTTCCGACTCATAGTGACCCTGTACAGGGTTTCCAAGGCTGTAAATCTTTATGAGAGCAGAAAGCCTCATCTTTCTTCCACAGAACAGCTGGTAGTTTCGAACTGCTGACCTTGCAGTTCGCAGGCTGATTTGTAACCACTATGCTACCAGTGCCTTTGGAGGGGGGAGCAGGGAAAGATTTGAAGGGCCATAAAGCTGAATCTGCCAACGACCCAGTGGGGGAAATCTGTAGTCCCCAAGAATAAGGTGAGTGAGACTAGAATCCACCATTTTCCAGATACATGCCCTAGCTTTTTATTTATTTAAAAAGGTACCTTTGCTGTTGGTTAGAAAATAGTTGAAATTAAGCTTCAATGATTTAATTAAACCCTCTTTCTTCTGCTTTGCTTAATTAATTACAGCATAAATAAATGCAAATCAACCAAACCATGCCTTCCCCTACAATGTTGTTGTTGTTGTTGTTGTTAGGTGCCATCGAGTTGGTACTGACCCATAGCGACCTTATGCACAGCAGAACGAAACACTGCCTGATCCCGGGCCAACCTCACTATTGTTGCCACGCTTGAGTCCATCGATGCTGCCACTTGGCCATTCCATCTCCTTGTAGGTCTTCCTCTTTTTTTCTGACCCTTCACCTTACAAAACATGATATTCTTCTCCAGCAACTGGTCCCTCCTGACACTGTGTCCAAAGTATGAGAGACGAAGTTTGGACATCTTGGCCTCTAAGGAGCACTCTGACTGTACTTCTTCCAAAACTGATCTATTGGTTCTTTTGGCAGCCCATGGCACTTTCAATATTCTCTTCCAACACCATAACTCAAAGGCATCAATTCTTGGACGGTCTTCCTTATTCACTGTCCAGCTTTCGCATGCGTATGAGGTTATTGAAAATACCATGGCTTGGGTCAAGCGCACCTTAGTCTTCAAACTGACACCTTTGTTCTTCAACACTTTAAAAAGGTCTTGTGCAGCAGATTTGCCTAACGCAATACGTCATTTGATTTCTTGACTGCTGCTTCCATGAGTGTTGATAGGTAATCCAAGTAGAATGAAGTCCTTGACAACTTCAATCTTTTCTCCATTGATAAGAATGTTGTTTATTGGTCCAGTGGTGAGGATTTTTGTTTTCTTG
>NW_006408522.1:21120278-21124013 GCF_000296735.1 Chrysochloris asiatica
GAAAGTTGAGGCTTGAATTTTTTCTTCGGTTCCCCCAGCTTGAGAAATGCTGAGCATGTTCTTCCTTTTTGGTTTTCTGACTCCAGATCTTTGCACATTTTGTTGTAATATTTGACATCTGTTAGTTTGGCATACTGTGATGGCTTGTGAGTTGCTGTGATTCTGGAAGCTATGCCACTGGTATTTTAAATACCAACAGGGTCACCCATGGTGGACAGGTTTCAGATGAGCTTCTAAATGAAGACAGACTACGAAGAAGGAAAGAATTAGGCCTGCATTATGAGATAGTGGGATGGAGGTAGAGTGAGGAGAGTGTGTGGAGGTACGGCAAGAAAGAGAGACTGGTTTAGGGAGAGGGGTCAGGATGAACCAAGGATTGCATTGACGTTGTGTCTGAATAACTGAGAGCAGAGTGATGCCATTGATAGAGATGGGAACATTGGGAGGATGAAATATTTCTTAGGAGAGTTATCCAAGGCAAGTTTTACTGCTGCAGAGCTTGAAGAGGTGAGGGACCTTCCAGGGTAAGGTGATCCAGATGGCTGGAAGTGCAGGCGGCCAGGTTACCATAGAATATGGGACTGGACTGGGCAGGGGTAGTCTTCTGTCCAGAGCTGGTAGCTGACGCCAAAGCAGTGAATGTCCTGTCACGAGAGAGACAAGGTGGGGAGAAGATTGGCGAGTGTATCTATTCAGGGTGAGGGGCCCAGATGGTGTTGAGACGGGCCCCCCTGGAGAAACAGTGGTGAGAGCAGTGGTTGCTGATGGCCCAAGTATAAAACACTTCTTTCCTAAAACTACTGGGAAACATGCCTTTGGAGTGTTGTGAGTGGTCAGAGAAACTGGTCTGGCCAGTCCCTACTTGAGCCCTTCTGGAGACTTCTGTTACTTTCCAACTCACTGATGAGCTAGAGGTCTTAGCTCTCAGCCTCAACTCCTGACCTTTCTGAGTCGCCATTTCTACCTTGGCTCAGGCACCACCCAACTCTATTCATCGCCCTGTATGTGGTTTCTTCTCTCAATGGCTTGCCACAGGAGGCTCACTCTGAAATGTCAGTCTGCTTTGCTCATGAGCACCTGTGCCTTCCAGATTTCAATTTGAGCAGCACCTCTTCTGAGAAGTGTTTGCAACCAGCCTCGCTCATACTGGTCTCCATCCAGGCACCCTTCACATTGAATTGAAACAGCTCAATAATTCAATGTCTGCCTCAGCTGACCAAGAGCCTCTAAAGAACAGGGAGCTGGCCGAGCTCAGTAAATGCTTGATGTGTGCATGACTGAGTGAGTTTTTCTGCTTAGAGGAAAATTTCTTCAGGTACAAAGATGATGGTACTGATGATAATTGTTTTTAATTTCACAATCATTGAGTACCTCTTACAAACTCCATGTGACTTCTCTCATATAATCCTAATAAACAACCCTATGTGCTAGATGACATTATCCAACTTTATACATGACTCAGGCTAGGTAAACTGCCCTCAAGTCACATCCGTGCCGGAGACAGGATCAAAAACTCTTGCTACTTCCTACCACTGCCACCTTGGTTTCAACACCTTTATTATCCTCCTCTTCCACTTCAAGGGATTTAACCTTTTCCTGATGTGTAGAGGATCATGAAAAGTCCATCCACTTCACAGCTGCCTCCCCGAATACCTGGTTATTGCTCATATTATTTCTTTGAATCCCCACAATGGAACTAACCCCAGGGTCCAGCAAGAAGGAAGGGCAGAGTTAACTTGGAGCTGCACCTGCTTCTAGATGTCATTAAAATCCTACTTATGAAGGGTTCATAGCAGCATGGAAAAAGATGCAAACAAATTGTGTATACCATGTTATATATAAATATGTGTATGTGTGTGTGTATAAATAAAAGAAAAACATGTAGATATAGCTGTTAAGTGTCATGTCAGTTCGACTCACAGTAACCCTATATAAGGTTTCCAAGGAGCAGCTGGTGGGTTTGAACTGTCAACCTTGTGGTTTGCAGTCAAGTGCTAATCTGATAGCGCCACACGAGGAGAGAGAGAGAGAGTGTGTGTGTGTGTGTGTGTGTGCACGTATATGCACCGACTGTGCAGTTCAGTGCATTAACCCACAACACCACACCAGGACTCCAGCCATCATATTGGTGGTGGTGGTGGTGTGTTGTAGAGTCGGTTCTGACTCACAGTGACCCTTTGTAGGGTTTCCAAGGCTGTAAATCTTTACAGGAGCAGAAATCCTCATTTTTCTTCCGTGGAACAGCTGTTAGTTTCGAACTGCTGACCTTAAGGTTAGCAGCCCAACTCATAACCACTACACTACCAGAGCTCCTTAGCTATCCTATTAGGGGTGAGTTAATTAAATGTTTGACCAAATATAGAAGGCTCATTTTTAAGTTTATTTTGTATGGCCTGCTAAATTTTGGCAGATAAAAGGTTCCTTATCCCTGTTTTGGAGTCCTGGTATGGTGCTGTGGATTAATGCATTGGACTACAGAGTCAGTTTGAACTGCAAGGTCAGCAGTTCAAGTTCACCAGCCGCTCCTTGGAAACCCATACAGGGTCACTATGGGTTGGAATTGATTCAACGGCACTTCACAACAGCAGTGGCACTGTTAGAAGCATTGGGCTTCTAACCTCTAGGTCAGCTGGTAAATCACACCCACCAGCCTTGGGAGAAAGATGAGGTTATCTGCTGAAGATTCACAGTCTTAGAAACTCTGCCCATAACTACAAGTCTGATCGATTTGATGGCAGTGGATTTGGTGGTGGTTTTGTGGATCCCTTGTGGTGTAGTTAATGAAAAGGTCAGTGGTAAAAAGAGTCCATTTTGACTCCATGTGACTCCATGTGACAGACTAGAACTGCCCCATAGAGTTTTCTAGGCTGTAAACTTTATGGGCGATCACCAAGCCTTTCTTCCTTGGAGCAGGTGGGTGGATTCAAAGTTCCAACCTTATAGTTATCAGTCTAGTGCTTAAATGTTGCGCCATTTGGGCTCCCTTGAGGAATTCTAGCTAAGGGAAGTCATCCTGTTGGTTTCTGGGGGAAAAAGATAAGGTTCTTGAAGCTCAAACGCCAGTGGGGTGGGGTTGGGGAGAAGGAAATAGCCCTAAAGCCTGGAGAAAAGAGGAAAAGATAGCTCAAAAGAGGAAGCCTCCTGTCTGGGGTGGAGCTCAGTGGGAAAAGATAAGGGGCACTTGACCACTCAGAGCAGTTTGTTCCCTGCTGGGTGATAGAGGATGATGGGCTGCATGGAAGGAATGAAAGTGCAGAGACCCAGATGCCAGGACAAGCTTAGCATGTTCCAGAATGTGCTAGTTGTTTGAGATGGTAGTAGAGAGTGGGTTGAAAAGGAAGTACTACCTGAGTAGGAAACTTGGCTAGAATGATTGTTTACCCGGCCTGGCGGTTCATCAAAAACCCTAGACCAAAACCAAACCCTAGACCAAAACAACAACAAAAATCATTTGTCATCTAGCTGAGTCTAACTCATGGCAACCCTATGTGTGTCCGAGTAGAACTGTGCTCCATAGGGTTTCCGAGGAGCGGCTGGTGAGTTTGAACTGCCAACCTTGTGACCATGTGCTGTAGTGCTTGTCCTACAGCGCCTTACCAGGATTCCTAAGCTGCTTTAGGGGGGACTTTTTTTTTTTTTTTTTTTTAATGCTTTATTGTGAATTATGTGATAGTTTACATGGGAGAACATCAGTCTTACATTCATTCTATCGTATATCGTCTCATTGCCATGCTT
>NW_006408522.1:21128743-21135892 GCF_000296735.1 Chrysochloris asiatica
GACTTTTAAAACTTTCATCCTGCCAGGCCGGACTTGTAGAAATTCTAATTCAGGTCTGTGTGAGGGTGTTTGTGTTGTTATTGCCGTGGAGTTGATTCCAACTCATAGCAACCCTGTACAGGGTTTCTGAGGCTGTAAATCTTTACGGGAACAGAATGCCTCATCTTTCTCCCGCGGAACAGCTGGTAGTCTCGAACTACTGACCTTGAGGTTCACAGCCCAATTCATAACCACTACGCTACCAGAGCTCCTTCTGTGAGGGCATATGTCTATCTAAAATGTACCAGTCAAGACTGGGGGGAGAGGGGTTGATTTATGGCCATGGTTGTGGGGACAAAGAGAAGCAGACAGAGAAGAAGTGAGTCCTGCTAAGATTTAGACTTTCCAGTGCTAGGTGGATGATCGTGTGGCCACTGGGAATGGGAGCTAGGGGCCCAGCATTTCCCAAGTGTCTGACATGAGGGGCTAGAAGAGAAGAAGCAGGTTCTGGGGAGGTGTGATGGATTAGGTAGTTGGAATTTATTGATTTTGAGCATCAGGCCATTTAGGGGCTGATCATTTGGAGATGATGGAACATGTGTCTGGATTTGTTGAGAAATCTGAGCTGCAGGTGTCAGTCGCACACTGGTGCATGGCCAGTCTCGGAAGCCATGGGAATGGATGAGACTATGCAGCCTGTCATGAGCAGGGCCAGGGAGACTCAGTCATTGGAGCAGGAAGAGTCAGACTGGGACCCCAGGAAGGGGCCTCTGAGGTCTGAGAGAGGAAGAATGGGCTGTGGAGTGGCCGGTCTGCCCTGGCTGACCTAGCATGTGCAGCCTCCCCTCCAGCTTTTAAAGTGGGTGTGGAAAGGGAACTCGTGTCATTCCATACTCCGTGATAGGTTTTCAAGTCACTTCTGTGCCCCATGCCAGAAGACTCAAAAAGACAGACAGCACCAAGGAATGAAAATGTGCAACATACATACGATGGAGTACTACACAGCCAGAAAGAGAAATGAATTCCTGATACATTTTACAACATGGATTGAGCCTGAATACATTGTGTGGAGTGACACATGTCAACCACAAAAGGACCTCATGTATATGAAAAGACCAATCACTGCTGTGAGTCCAATTCATAGTGACCTTCTAAGGACAGACCAGAAGAGCTCCAGAGGGTTTCCAAGGAACAACTGGTGGGTTTGAACTGCCAACCTTTTGGTAAGCAGTCCAGTGCTTATCCTGGAAACACACTAGGACTCCTAATTAAGGGTAATGATTGTACACCTGTAAAAGAATTGGTGTAAGTTTTGCGGAGTATATTTTCATCCCAAATAAATATCTGCCAAAGGGAGACATTGAAACAAGAAGCAACTAACTGGCAGGAGGAAGCTATTAAAATGCTCTGTCAGGTACAATTTTGTTATTTTTAAGATAAGAATTATCCTTTAAATAAATGAGTGAGTGAATAAGTGGGTGGGTGGGAAGGGGGTAAGTTAGCCTGAGAAGACGCTGATGTGATTCCCTCTGTGATGAGTGGGAAAGTTGGGCACATTTTGGCATAGCGCTTCCTAAGGCTCATTGGACCTCTAGGTTTGGGAGTCTTTCTTGAGTCAGATAAGCCATGTTTTCCCGCCACAGGAAAGGCAGGGAGGTGGCCTTCTCTAGCTCCAGGATCTGAGTCTGGGAAGGTCCAGCCTCTTGGGAAGGAACCACCCACAGGGAGGTCTCATGAGCACTAGTCACCTTGTTTGCACTGACGTAGATATTTGTCTGAAAAATAGCCCTTCCTCTACTTTGCAACATTGCCTTGAGGAATGTGCTGAAGGTGAGGAGGGAACAAATGGGTGTAACGTAATATGGGACTGAGTAAATGTTCCTTGTGTTTACTTACCAGGCTGGGTTTCAGCTGTGAAGCTCTAAATGACTGGCAGCACTTACCTATGGGGTTGCTGGGACCTAGCAGGGTGTGGGCAGCCTGGAGGAGACCATCTGAAGAGAAGTGGACTTTTCGGTTACATATAGAAGTCCTAATGTGCCTACCAATAAATGCTACTTTTAACTGAAACAAACCAAGGTCACAAATCCAAAACTATTGCTGTGTGAGCTTTTGGACTCTCAGGTAGATGATTGCAGCTGAGAGTTCAGGATTCCTTTCAGGACCTACCAGCTGCCATTGTGTCCATTTTGACTCATGGTGTCCCATGTGTGTCAAAGCAGAACTGTGCTCCATTGCGTGGTCAGTGGCTGGTTTTTTGGACCTAGATTGACAGACCTTTCTTCCAAGATGGGCTCTGGGTAAACTCCAACCTCAAACCTTTTAGTTAACAGCCAAGCATGGTAACTATTTGCCCCACTCAGGGACTTACTTCTACTTTTAGGGACCACCAGTTGCCATCAAGTCAGTTCTGACTCCCCATGTGTTGCAGAGTAGAACTGCATTCCATAGGGTGTTCCTGACTCTGACTTTTCAGAAACAGATCACCAGATCTGTCTTCTGAGGCACCTGTGGGTAGATTTGAACTACCCATTTCTCACTTAACAGCAATGTTCAACCATTTTCACCACTCAAGAACTGATACATTTAATTAACGTGTATTTCAAACACCAGTTCACAGACTTAGGCTATGAGGGAGTCCTGGTCCTTTGAACTCTTTGTGTGATTTGGCAAGTTATTACTCTCTCTGGGCTTGAGTTTGGAGATCGGTGGAATGAGAAGATTGAATTGGCTAATTAATTTCATGTTTTTTCTTGGAGTCCCAGAGATTCTCACTGGAACACCTGCACTCTTACAGTTTCACCTGATGGGTGGCCACTATTTCATTCAAAGTAAGCTTTCTGCTCCTTTAAAAATAATAGTGGTTTGACAAAGCACTTGGAATAGACAGCCTCCAAGAATCCTTTCTGTTGTAAAATCCTGAATGGCCAGTTCTTGGTAACTTGTGATATTCTGGTAATGGTGTGGGGTCATCGATAACTATTTTCAGCAGACAATTTGAGTTAGGAAATATATAACCCACTGTGGCAGCAGTGTGGATATCTGTGTGGTGTGTGTATCTGAGAGCCCTGTGAGACTATGGGTTTGTACCAGGGCTTCCAACCATTCATTCCAGGCCCAATCTCTGCTAAGAATTTGCCTTTCCACCCCAAATACACTGAATCAGAATCTACCTTTTAACAAGACTCCCAGGTGGGTCTTTTGTATACAGCTATAAGAACCTATAAGAATCACCTGATGTCTTTAAAAATGTAGATTCTTATTCAGTCTATCTGGGGTGGAAAGGCAATTTCTCGGCATGGGGGTCAAACAGAAATGAACTAGTTAGTAATCCTAGTTTGTACCTAGTCTGTCCACCTATCTGTGTGGGTGTTTGGATCTAGGCGAGGGCCACTTGTAGGCCAGGCCATTCTTCTGTCTTCTCTCTCTTAGTCAAAGCTTCCCCATCCCACGCCCATTTGAGCAACTGCCGGTCTTAGCTAGTCAAGGGTTGCTGTAGTTGTTGTTAACAGCCATCGAGTCAGTTCTGACTCATAACAACCTTGTATACAGTTTCCAAGAGCATCTGGTGGGTTTGAACCACCAACCTTGTGGTTAGTCATCAAGTGCTTATTGTACAGTGCCATACCAGGACTCCAGACAAAGGTTAAAGCATCTCAAATAACTTAAGGTCATCGTGAGAAATATCCAACCAATGACATTTTATTTTTTTTGGTTAAGTGGGGGCAATTTATATCAATTGTTACACTTCTCATACATTATCATCCTCATCAAGTATTTGAACCCTGAATTCTGTTTTCTATTTATTCTTGTTTCCAGTACCATCTTAAATTATGAAAAATTTTCAAGATGCTGCTAAGGTGAAAGACTTTTATGGTGAACACTGGTTCGACCATCTGGATTCTAGCATAAGCCTTTTAACAGCATCTGTTTTAGCACAGATTTGCCCCTTTATCCAGCCCTGTTGTTTGAATCCATCTTTATTGCTTGTACCATTTTACAGTACATTGTAGACATCAGTACTTGTCCTCCTAAATACTATATAGTATCCGTGTCTTTAACTAGAGCTCCAGATTTGCATTTCCCCAAAGAGTCCCTGGCTAGTACAAATGGTTAATGTGCATGACTACTGATTGAACCCACCCAGAAGCACCTTACAAAAGGCCCAATGATCTACTTCCAAAAGTAGGTTTTGAAAACGCTGTGGAGCACAGTTGTACTATGACAACCACGAGGTACCCATGAGTCTACATCAATTCATCAGCAACTGGCCTCTGACTGGTCCAGGTTTGTTTGGTTCTTTACGTAAAATTTACAGACAATGAAAATGCACACATATTATGTATCCTTTTGTAATGTTCAAGAAATACTTACATCTGTATAACTCAAATTCTACCAAGGTATAGAGAAAGTTGCCTTGTGCCCCTTCCCAATTATTCTCTAGATCAATACAAACTGAATAACACTGTGTGAAGAATGGGAATTCCAGAACATTCCATTGTGCTCATACAGAACATAGACTGAGAAGCGGTTTATCTAATAGAACAAGGAGGTACTGAATGACTTAAAATCAGAAAAGGTGTGCATCAGAGTTGTATCCTTTCATCAGATTTACCCAGTTTGTATGCTAAACAAATAAGACAAAAAACTACGCTATAGGAAGAAGAATGTGGCATTGGAGAAACACTCATTAACAACCTGTGATATGCAGATGACACAACCTTGCTTGCTGAAAGTGAAGAGGACTTCACGTAGTCAAGATATTTCTTCACGTAGTCAAGATATTTCTTCAGTATGGATTACATCTCATCATAAAAATCCTGGACCAACTTGACCAATAAGCAACATCATGATAAACAGAGAAAAAAGTGAAGTTGTCAAGGATTTCATTTCACTTGGATCCACATGGAGCATTCCCATGAAAGCAGCAGCCAAGAAATCACTGTATTGCATTGGGCAAATCTGCTGTAAAAGACCTATTTAATTGTTTAAAAGCAAAGATGTCCTCTTGAGGAATATGCATGTGTCACCCCTTGTCTGCCAGTTTGTCCTGCTGTGGTGGCTTCCATGTTGCTGTGGTACAGGAACCTATACCACCGGTCCTCCATGGACAAGTTTCAGCAGAGCTGTCGGACTAAGGCAGACTAGGAAGGAGGAGAAACAAAATAAGTGTGACTATTTAGTCCCTAAAAACCTTATGAATAGCAGCAAAATATTGTCAGATACAGTGCCAGAAGATGAAACTATTATGAATTGCACAAGATTTTTGTTAGGTACAGCCTTGGAAACACAGTGTAGGGTCGCTATGAGTCAGAACCGACTCCACAGCACATAACAACAACAACAACATAGCGCTGTAAGATGAACCCCTCAGTTGGAACACACTCAGAATACCACTGAGGACAAGCTGCCTCTAAGTAGAATTGCCATGATGGTGCATATGGAGTAAAGCTTTCGGGACCTTTATTTACTGAAGTGACACAACTCAAAATGAAGACAAGCAGCTGCAAACATCCTTTAGTAATTGGAATATGGAACATACAGTGTGTAAATCTAGGAAAAGTGGAAGTTCTCAAAAATGAAATGGAATACACAAATGATAGGCTAGGCATTAGTGAACTGAAATGAACTGGTATTGTTGTTGTTAGGTGCCATCAAGTCAACACCGAGTCATAGTCCTGTGCCATCCTTACAATTTTTGTTCCGTTTAAGCCCATTGGAGCTGCTACTGTGCCAATCTAGCACATGGGGATTTTCCTCTTTTTTGCTGACCTTCTCCAGGGACTGGTACCTCCTAATAATATGTCCAAAGTATGAGAGACGAAGTCTCATCATCCTGCCTTCTAAGGGGCATTCGGCTGCACTTCTTTCAACACTGATTTGTTTATTCTTTTGACAGTCCATGGTACTTTAAGTATTTATTCTTCTCCAACACCATAACGCAAATGCATCAATTCTTGTACAGCCTTCCTTAGTCACTTTCCAACTTTCACATGCATATGAGCTTATTGAAAATACCATGGCTTGAGTCAGGCTCGCTTTAGTCCTCAAACTGGCATCTTTGTTCTTCAATGCTTGAAAGAGGTCTTGTGCATTAGATTTGCCTATTGCAATACATCATTTGATTTCTTGCTGCTGCTTCCATGAGTGTTGATTGTTGATCCAAGCAAAATGAAGTCTTTCACAATTTCAATCTTTTCTCCATTTATGTGTTATTTATTGGTCCAGTGGTGAGGATTTTTGTTTTCTTTACATTGAGGTGTAACCCATCCCAAAGGCTGTGGTCTTCAGTCTTCATCAGTAAATATTTTAAGTCCTCTTTGCTTCTGGCAAGCAAGATTGTATCATTTGCATATCTCAGGTTGTTAATGAGTCTTCCTCCAATTCTAAGGAGACATTTTTCTTCATATAATCCAGCTTCTCGAATTATTTACTCAGCATACAGATTGAGTAAGTATGGTAAAGAATACAATTCTGTCGCACATACCTTTCCTAATTTCAAACTATTCAGTGTTCCCTTGTCTTATTCGAACAACTGCCTCTTAGTCTACGTGCAGGTTCCTCAAGAGCACAATTAAGTGTTCCGGAATACTCATTCTCCATAATGCTATCCATAGCTTGTCATGATCCGTACAATTGAAAGCATTTGTATAATCAATAAAGCACAGGTAAACATCTTTCTGGTATTCTCTGCTTTCATCCAAGATCCATCTGATGTGAACAAGTCCTTTTATGGATCCACTTGAACCTCTGAAAGTTCTCTGCCAATGTATGGTTGCAGCTGATTTTAAATTATCTTTAGCAAAATTTTACTTGCATGGGATATTAATGATATTGTCTGATGGTTTCTGCATTCCATTGAGTCACCTCTGTTTGTAGTAGACACAAATATGCATCACTTCTAGTCAGTTGGCCAGATTGTTGTCTTCCAAATTTCTTGGCACTCATCTGAGTGAGTGCCTCCAGTGCTGCATCAGTTTGTTGAAAGATTTCAATTACTATTCCATCAATTCCCAGAGCCTTATTCTTTGCCAATGCCTTCAATGCACCTTGTGCTTCTTCCTTCAGTGTCATTGGTTCTTGATTGTATGCTACCTCTTGAAATTGACCATCTCTTTCTGGTACAGTGAACTCTGTATTCCTTCCATCTTCTTTTTTGCTTTCTGCATC
>NW_006408522.1:21137325-21187381 GCF_000296735.1 Chrysochloris asiatica
TTATTCATAAGGTTTTTAGTGCTGAAATATTTGGAAGTAGTCTGTTTCTCCTTCTTCCTAATCACAACAACACACAAGCCACCACAGTATGACAAACTGACAGATGAGTGGTGGAATACTTCCGTAGCATTTTACCCATAAAACTTGTGGCATAAATATTGTATCCACTTTATAGATGATAGGGCAAAAGAGAGACAAAGAAGTTAAATGTCTAGCCCAGGTCCCATATTCAGTCAGTGGTGAGCCAAATTGCCCTGTTTCATTCAGATATTGCTCAGAACTTCACTGGTAAAGGACTTACAGGTCCCTTCCACACCCCATACTCTCAGCGTTGGACCCTCTGGGAGATTGTTGCCTATGAAATATTGTAGTGAAACTAGGCTTGGTGCATGGCAGATGCACTGGAGCCGTTTGTAAACCAAAGTTTGGTCAAAGTATCCTAATGAAGGACTTGATTTACTGCACGGTGTCTGATCACCTAACAATCTGCGGTTTTGTCCTTCAAATGCTGAAATTGAGTCTGTCTTACTCTGTTGGTCAGTACAATAGGGTTTGGATTCCTGATCCTGAAGAAGTTTGGAAATCTGCTGAAATAGTCAAGGACTACAAAGTTGGCAACAGAGTCCTGCAACTCCGGCTGGAGGATGGAACGGTAAGGGCCCCTGCTGTGATGAATGAAGGAGTATTTGGGGTCTAGTGAAGAGGAGTCCCAGGGTGTTGTAGATGGCTAAGCACTTAACTGTTAACAGAAAAGTTGGCAGTTCAAATCTACCCAGCAGTGTCATGGAATAAAGACCTGGTGATTTAGTCCAGAAAAACCAACCATTGACAATCCTATGGAGCGGTTCTACTCTGACACATTGTGGGTTGCCTTGAGTCAGAACTGACTCTATGGCAGTTAGTTTGGTTCTCCAGTTTCAGGTTGGGTGTGGGGGCAGATGGTCCCTTTGGGAAGACCTAGGGTAGAGCCCCCCACATCCTGCCCATTGCCACCTGGTACTATGAATCCCCCTGTAACATTCCCTTCCTTCCCCAGCCCCCACTGAGTGCCCTAAGGCACCCAGACCTGTCTCTGTGCTGAGGCGACAGACATAGGAGCAGCCCTGTGCCCCTGAGCCACATTCAGGGCCTTGTTTGGAGAATACTGAGTAGAGGTCAGCCAATTTGGTTTCCTGGGTCTCAGCAAAAGAGCTCTGGTGGCACAGTTGTTAAGCACTTCAAATCCATCAGCCACTCTACTGGAGAACTAACTATATGGCGGTCTACTTCTGTAAAGCGCTGTGGGCTAATGCGCCAGACTGCAAAGCCATTTGAACTGCAAGATCGGCAGTTCAGGCTCACCAGCTGCTCCTCAGAAACCCTATACAAGGTTGCTAGGGGTTGGAACTGATTTGACAGCACTTCACGACACGACGATGACTTGTACAAAAATTTTCAGCCTTGGAAACCCTGTGGGAGAGTTCCTCTCCGTCCTGGGGGCTCACTATGAACTGGAATTGGCTTGGCAGCCATGGATTTGGGTTTCTGCAGAGAGACTGGGTGAAGATGAGAAACTTGGAGGAAGGTAGTTAAAGCCCAGGGCATTGATTGACAGAGAAAAGCCTCCAGTTGGGAAGACACGTGTAAGAGAGAGAAGATTGATTGTAGGAGAAGAGAGATGAAGGGAGGGGAAGTTAGTTTCTAGACACATGGAAGGGAGGGGGACTCTGGAAAGAGCATGACAGGAAGACAGGACGACAAGGACAGTGACAGAATATGTCACTCTGAGGAGCCTCTGTCAGTGCTGTTGGGTGATGTTCCCATGAACAGATGTGCCCGGGAGGTACTCAAAGGCTGCCTGTGACTTTTATCTAGCATCTTAATATTTTGCATTTGCTCTGAGCATCCACTGTGAGTCCTTAAGACAGTGACCCAGCTCCTTTATAGCTGTAATGACATCTGCATTCTTGTTCTGGTGGTCCTGTGTGTTTTAGAGTCAAGGGTCAAAGATTTGAGCAGAGGCTCCACATTCCATCTGTTGTTAGAGGTGGTCAGGGGAATATCGTGTGCATATGAAAACGCTGGGATTTCCAGGGCGTGTAAATATTCTCTGTGGAGAACAGGGCACAGTATTTTCAGTCAGACTATCCTGGATTTGGGGAACATTTCCTGTGGTCTGCCAAAGGGAGACAAGTACAGAGGTTAAGGGCACATCCTCTAGAATTGGACTGTCTGGAGTCCGATGCTAGTCTGTGACAGTGACCCCTGACTTAACTTTTCTAAACTTTGGTTTCCTCAGATGAAAACTGGTATCACTAACAATGCCTACAGCACAGGGTTGCTGAAGATCAAGTGAGATCATCAGTGTGTAAATGAGAGAAAGTAATGTTTCCATTTAGCCTTCCTTTTCCATGGAACTACCTTGAGGTACCTTGGAATAAAGTCCTGGTGATCTGCTTTTAAAAACTTGACCGTTGAAAACCCTGTGGAACACAGTTCTACTCTGACACATGGGCTTGCCATGAATTGACTCGATGACTGCTCGTTTGCGTTTTTGGTTTGTTTTGTTTCCCATCAGTAACTCCTTACAGTGTTTACTGAGTACTTCCTAGGCCCAGTCAAAGGTTCAGACAGCTTTGTCTGGGGAGAAAAATCTCAAGACAGCAGCTGCAGTGGGATCAGGTAACTGCATTCCTGGCCCTGAACCTGCTGCCCAGGGAGGGAGAAGAGAGGCAGGTAAGATGGCAGGCAGCCAGACGGTTCTTTCACTTAACCCTTCATCTGTCTATCAGGAAGAACAAAGCCTGCTTTGTGCAGGGAAATGTCACCTCTGACTCTTAACTGTCAATAATCTGATGTTGTTCACATTTTCTTCTTCTGCCCCAAACACAGACTTACCCTCTCTCTCATGCGCACACACACGTACGTGCACACACACAATGACTAAAGTAGTAGTGTTGTTGTGTGCCGTGGAGTTGGTGCCGACTCATAACGATTGTGTACAGGGTTTCTGAGGCTGTAAGTCTTTATGGAAGCAGAAAGCCTCATCTTTCTCCTGTGGAACAGCTGGTAGTTTCAAACTGCTGACCCTGAGGTTAGCAGCCTGATTCTTAAGTTGCTAATTCAAAATAGACAGCAAAATAAAAAAAGACAAGGAAAGTTTTTTGTTTTTTTTTTTTTAAATCATATATAAGAAGCCCTTTTCTTGATTTTATTCTCAAAATCAAAGTACATCGATTAGGATTATTCTAGGGCTTGAGGACAGGCTCACAGATAGAGCACTCTGGTGACCATCAAGCAGGTGTCTGCTGGGAGGATGAACTTCCAAGAGCCCTGGATTGCTCTGAGCTGCTCTCCTAATGCAAAACAGAAGAAGGCACCCTGTCAGTGTGGGCACGAGGCTGTGTGCTGTCCTCTAAAGAGAACAGGCCTCAGAGCCAGCCAGATGTGTACTAACTGTATGACCCTGGACAACAAACTCAGTGTGTCTGAGGGGTGAATAAAGCAGTCAGTGTTGAGTGCTTGGCAGGGGTCTACACCTTGGCAGCTGGACCACTTTGTGGAAGCCAGCAGTACTGACTGACACCATGCCAGCTTAGACAGGTAGAACAAAACAGTTCTTGCTGTGTGATCTTGCCCTGGGCACTTTACTTCTCTGGGCTTCTCTTCTAGGAAGCTAGCTGTTGTTGTTATGTGCCATGGAGTCGGTTCTGACCCATAGCGACCCTACACAGGGTTTCCGAGGCCGTAAATCTTTACGGGAGCAGAAAGCCTCATCTTTCTCCCACAGAATAGCTGGTAGTTTTGAACTGCTGACCTCGCGGTTCACAGCCCGATTCATAACCACTACGCTACCAGAGTTCCTTAGGAAGCTAGAGCAGGTAGTAAATAATAAGGTCCCCTGATATTCTGATACTTTGTGAGCCTAGTCGCCTCTGGTGTTGACTAGGAAGAAGGAGATACGGTAGTCCTTGCCTTTATTCTACTTCTTGTTGTTGTTAAGTGCTGTCAAGTCGATTCTGACTCATAGCGACCCTGTATAGGGTTTCCAAAGAGCATCTGGTGAGCTTGAACCACCGACCTTAGAGTTAAGCGACTTTGCAGTCTGACGCATTAGCCCACAGCGCCACACCAGGACGCCTTATTCTACTTAGACCCTTACATTTGGAATTATAAGTTGAATATGGTCCAAGGGAGGCCAGCTAGGGAAAGTTGTTGAGCCCAGGTCTGAGGATGACAGGAATCGATGGCTCTGCAGGGGATGCTGTGAGCCCTGGATGTGTGGGTGTTGCTCAGACAGGAGTCCGGTGCCCACACTGGTCCCTTCAAACACTTCTCACTGCCAACTTTCAGATTTCAACAGTTGAGTTTCAGCAGTCTTAGAACCATGCCGGACCTTAACGCATTGTCATTTTAGCAGCTGAATCCTGTTTTCCTAATGAAAATGCCCCAGAAGCCAATGTCTAAACTACAGCAAGTGGCGCCCTTGTAGTAGAATCAGGGATAGGTCGCCCAGACCCCTCCCCTGTGTCTTCCCTGTCACCCCTCACTGAAGCTCTTAGTGCCCCCTATCTAGTCCAGCCCTTCTTTTACAGATGACAGAAGCAAGGTCCAGGGAGGGTGAGTGACTTACCCCAGGTCACACAGCCAACACTCTGGTCACTACCCTAAGAGTCCGCTATGAAGACTCTCTCATTACTCTCCTTAAAGTGGTTTTTCAGAGTGTCTGCAGTTGCCTCTGATGGGAGGTGGACAGAACACAGGACAGTGATTCAGCAGAAACACCAAAAGTCTTTTATTCCCAGAACTTCAATTTCATCTTCATCCACAGGAGCTGGAGTATCCTGTCAATCCGGAGTCTCTGCTGCCACTTCGGAATCCGGACATCCTCGTGGGCGAGAATGACCTCACGGCACTTAGCTATCTTCATGAGCCCGCAGTGCTCCACAACCTCAGGATCCGCTTTGCAGAGTCCAAACTCATTTACACCTACAGTGGTAAGGAGGCTGCCCTCCCTCTGCAGCAGCAAGTAATGATGCTGAAACACTGTTTGTTGTCTAGAGTCACCTAAGAATTACGTTTGCATTCAAACTGCAGGCTCATGCCAAAATGTGTAATCACACCCTGAATATTTGCTCAGATTTCTACCTAAAAGATACAGACATTTGAGGGTCATTGTTATGTTAATACACGGACTATGTAAGTAGGAGAACCTTCAAGAAGAACTAATACTAGACTATGAAAAAAGAGATGTGTTAAGTGTTGAGTTTCTCATTGGATAGGATATATTTAATTTCTTAATTTGGACAATGATACTATTATCATTTCATGGTGCATTACAAAAGCCTATCTATCTGGGGGCATTGCCACACTGCATCTCAGGCAACCTTCAAATAACCTGGTGATGTTGGTGGTACCAAAGGGAAGGGAGGGCCAGAGCACGAAACAGCTTGACCACAGTCACCGTAGATGTTTCCTGGATCAGGGGTTTCCTGGAGGAGCCTGAAAGACAGCTAACAGAATCCCATAACTGCATCTAACGTCTTTCCTCAGGGATCATCTTGGTGGCCATGAACCCTTACAAGCAGTTGCCTATATATGGAGATGCCATCATCCACGCCTACAGTGGGCAGAACATGGGAGATATGGACCCGCACATATTTGCTGTAGCTGAAGAGGCATACAAGCAGATGGCCAGGTGACCTGAGAGAGAGAGGCTGGGCTTCCTTTTCACTCCCATTGTCCCCTGCCTTTACTGTGGAGCAGGGATGCTTGATTTGGGCTCGGTGAAAGATCGTCAGGCAGGAGGGAGTGTTTTATTGAGTAGGCACCCCTGATGGTAGTCCTTGAGTGGTTTACATGGTTGTTGTGCTTAGCTGTTAACCAAAAGCTTAGAGTTCAAGTCTATCCAGAGGACCTCAGAAGAAAGAAAATTCAGTCATTGAAAACCCTTTGGGGAGTTGGGGGGTGGAAAAACCCATAGAGCACAGTTCTGCTCTGAACACAATGAATCATAGTTAACACTAGAGCATCTGGCTTATGTGGGAAGACCTGGAAATGTGGATCTGCCCTGGGCACAGTGACGTGGATGCTTGATGGGACGTGGATGCTTGATGGGCTCTGGCGTGAAAGTATAGGACTATGTCTCTTGTTTCTGTCTCCAAGTGGTTAGTCTAGTTTTCCACATCCTTCCATTTCATTGTTTTTTCTTTTTCTAAACAGTTAACAGCCCAACTTGAAACTTTATCTGTGGGCATCTTTGGCATGGTCAGTGATGAATTTAAAAGATCCCTTCACCTCTTCCCACCCCACCCGCCCCACAAACCCTCTTGAACTCCCTCTCCGCCCCGGTCCTCGGCCACCAGGTGGAAATCAGTGGCTTCTGTGCCAAACAGCAGCATAGCAGAGCATTGACTCTGGAACCAAATTTCTGCAGTTTGGATTCTGCACCATCTGGACAAGTTGTTTCATCCCTGTGCCCTCCACTTTCTCATCTAAATAGCGGGACAGCAACTGTACCTAGTCTGTGGGGCTATAGGAAAAAGATTAAGTCAATGAGCACATTCACAGTTCTTAGAATCACATCTGGCACTTCACATATGTCTGCTACCATATGTGTGTGGCACTGTAGAATAAAGCACTGGACTTTAAGGTCGACGGTTTAAACTCACCAGCTGCGCCTTGGAAATTGTATACAGGGTTACTGAGTCGAAACTGACTTGAAGACACTTAACAACAACAACTACCTTATGTAAGCACTGGACTGCTACCAGTCGCTCCTCGGAAACTCAGTGATGGAGTTCTGGTGTGGCACTTTAGGATAAGTACTGGACTACTGATCTCAAGGTTTTTGTTTCAAACCCACCAGCCTCTCCTCAGAAGCCTTGTTACAGGGTCGCTATGGGTCGGAACCAACTCCACGGCACTCAACAACAACAGCTACCATAATCACCATCATTCAGTGCACACGAATGCCCTTTCACTGGGTCTTCTTGGAAATCACATGGGGTTGCCATGAGTCAGAGTGGACATAGTAACAACAACTGGAAATCAGAGGCCAGGTGTGTTTGTTGGGTGTTTGTCCTGCAGTAGAGGAAGACCTCAGGGTCAGCTTTAGGAGACCCGATTTCAAGTCTTATTCCTCAATTCACAGACTGGGTAACTGTACCAGGCTCCACACTCCAATCTTGTCATTTGAAAGCTAGGCACGTTAATAATACAAGGGGACTTTTAAAAGTTCACGGAAGAATGGAATTAGGAGATAATGGAATTTTTCCATGAACTTTTTGAGGCCCCCCTTGTGCTTCAGAGAACTTTCGTGAAGTTCAGGTGATACCTAACGAGGCTAAGTGGTGAAAGCACTTTATTATCTGCAGAATGTCTCTGGGAACCTGGACTTCAGAAGGGTTGCCAGCACTCTCACTGATGAGACAGGCTCACTGTGCCTAGATTATTGGTGTGAACCAGGGGTGGGGGCTGTATGAGGCCTGTGAAATCATTTGGTCTGGTCCTGCCAAGACACCTTCAGTTCCAGCCATCACATTGTTGTTGTTAAGTACTGTCCAGTCAGGTCCGACTCATAGCAACATTGTAGAGGGTTTCCAAGGAGTGGCTGGTGAGTCTGAACAGCCGACCTCACAGTTGAAACCGACCTTGTGGTTGAGTGCTTATTGTACAGCGCCACAGTAGGATTCTGCCGTCACATTAATGTTGTTGGTGGTGTTAAGTGCTGTCGAGTTGGTTCCAACCCATAGCGACCCGGTATAGGGTTTCCGAGGAGCAGCTGGTGAGCTGGAACCACTGACACATTGTTGTTGTTGTTAAGTGCTGTCGAGTTGGTGCCAACCCATAGCGACCCTGAACAGGGTTTCTGAGGCTGTAAATCTTTACGGGAGCCGAAAGCCTCATCTTTCTCCCACAGAGCAGCTGGTAGTTTCAAACTGCTAACCTTGCGGTTCACAGCCCGAGTCATAACCACTACGCTACCAGAGCTCACACATTAGGGGTGAGTTAATTCAATGTTGGACCAAATTTAGCAGGCTAATTTTTAACTTGATAATTTTGTATGGCCATGAATGATGTTACAAATTCTGGCAGGAAAAAGGTTCCCCACCCTTGCTGTAAACAATGAGGAGTATGCTGAACACCTGCTTTCCTGCTGGGAGTCTGGAATTTTGGACAGTACATCTCTAATGAGCTCCTGCAGTAGACACATTTCACATGTTGCTGGAGGAATGAAGCACCTCCTAGTGATTCCACAGGGAGAGGACTCTTTTTTTTTCAATGCTTTATGTGATGGTTTACATGGGAGGACATCAGCTTCACATTGATCCCATTGTATATCGTTTCCTTGCCATGGTTACAATCCCCTCCATGCATCATCCGCCAACCAAAGGGTACACCCCGCATGCCTACCCCCCAAGTCGTCCGCCCACAGCCCCTCTTCCGGAGAGGACTCTGAAGAGCTGTGTCTGGTTTCCTCTGGATTTTGCCACTTGCACCTTTCCCCTTTGCTAATTTTGCTCTGAGTCCTTCTAGCCATGGGTATGACTATATAGCTAGTCCTATGAGTCTTCCTGGAGCCTTGGTGTGGCGCTTGTGTTAACGCACTGGACTGCAAAGCCAGTTTGAACCACAAGGTCGGCAGTTAAAGTTCACTAGCTACTCCTTGCAAACCCTATATAGGGTCACTATGAGTCAGAACCAACTCAAAGGCACTTAACAACAACAACATGAGTCTTCCTAGTGAATCATCAAGTGGGGAAATGTGGTTGGTTGTAAGGATTCTCAGCATGGGAAATAGCAGGAAACAGAATTGTGTGTTCAGCGTGGTCACAGAAAAAAGACTAGAAGGAAGTTCACCGAAATGTTAAAAATGGTTACTGCAGAGTGATGAAACCAAGCTTTCCATCTCTCCGCTTGCCTGCAGTTTTCTTAGTGGGCATGTATTGCCTTTTGAATGGAAAGAAATGAACATTTTAAAAAGTTCCATCATTTATTTGTTTTAGGAACAATAAAAATCAGTCAATAATTGTAAGTGGGGAGTCGGGTGCTGGGAAGACGGTTTCCGCACGCTATACCATGAGGTACTTTGCCACTGTCAGCAAGTTGAGCAGTAACACTCACGTGGAAGACAAGGTTCTGGCATCTAATCCCATAACTGAGGTTAGTACCCCTGTGGGAGTTGAGTGGGGAGCAGGGTCAGAGGCAGTGCTGTACTTGTGATGAAGATCTGGGCTTGTGGTGGGATGGTGTGTGTGTGTTATACTTCCTTTGCTAACTCAAGTCCCCACCCTTTAAAGATCAAAGAGATGAGGTCCAGAAAGCTTGTTCTCCAGTGGGATTTGAAGGAGGTCACTGCTTCTAGGCCTTCTTAATGCTGGACTGTCTGAAATTTGTTTACATTTATATCATTGTTGTTGTTAGTGCCATCGAGTTGGTTCTGACCCATAGCGACCCTGTATAGGGTTTCCGAGGAGTGCCTAGTGAACTTGAACCACTGACCTTGTGGTTGCACTCCAGCACATTAACCCACAGTGCCATACCAGGACATTATATCATACAGGATATGATATAAATGTTTCTTTAGCTGCAGACATTTCTGATAGACTGAGTCAATGATAAGCTATGGTTCACCTTTGCCTGCCTGGCACCTACCACAGTTGCTGACTCATGTAGGTGCTCAGTAAATAGATAATGACAGAGAACATGATGTCTCAAACAGGAAGTGTGTGTAAGGATGCTCGGGATAGGGAGCAAGGAGAGCATGGTTGTTGGGGAAGGCGAGATGGCATTTAAGAACCAACATAGAAATGAAGAATCATACTCAGAGGACAGGAGGGAGGGGAGGGCGGAGGTTTTTGTTTGAACGGAAGGTTTGAGTAGGGGTAAGAATAGAAATAAATGCTAGAATATTTGGGGCATAGAGGAGCTGAAGCACTTCATATTAATTATCTCATGGAATCTTCTCAACTCTCTAGAATATATATGAGTCCCCTATTTAGCTAGAGAAATTAAGACTCAGAACCACATATAGCAAAGCGGGAATTCAGAACCATGAAACAGCAGATCCTGTGGTCTTTTAGCTCCCATTCTGTGTCTCCCAGTGAGACTCAGGAGAGCCTTGAACATCAGCCTAAAAATGTGTCACATTTCCTGTAAGCCATGGGCTGTGCCTCACCTTGCCCCAAGCTTCCGAAGATCAAGTCTCCCTTTACTAATTAGACCTCCTCCCAACATATACGATCAGACAGTACTAAAAACACCTCCAATGATTCTGACCTCAACATTTTTTTTAACATCGTTATTTCAAGAGAATTGTCTCTTTTCTAGGCTGTGGGAAACGCCAAGACCACCCGCAATGACAACAGTAGTCGGTTTGGGAAATATACAGAAATCAGTTTTGATGTGAGAAATCAAATTATAGGAGCTAATATGAGAACTTACCTGCTGGAGAAATCCAGAGTTGTCTTTCAAGTAAGCATACAAATTTTCATCACGTTTCCTTTCGCCTCACTTTGTAAGTACTGTGTGCAGTGGTGTAGGTACTCTTCAGATAACCTTCATTTTTCTGGGACTTGAAGACCAGAGTTTTCCTATCTTTCATTTGCAGTTTGAATCATTTTTTTTTTTTTGTTTCTTTAAAAAAGCAAAACAGAAAAAAGATGGGTAGATGCAATATCAATGGAGTTGTACGATTAGGAGGATGAAGTTTTGGCTTCTTCTTTTGGACACTTAAATTTTTTTTATAGTTTAATGCATATGACTGGCAACCAAAAGATTGGTTTGGATCCCCGCAGAGATGCCTGGGAAGAGTGGTCTGGTGATGGACTTCCCATAAATCCATCCGTTGAAACCCCTACGAAGTGTAGTTCTACTCTGACACACGTGGTGTCGATGTGAGTCAGAATCAGCTTCCCGGATACTGGTTTTTTCTCTTTCTAGAAAACAAACACTGACACTGTTTGAAATAAGTGAAGCTGTTAGACTGGCTTTCCTGTCAGGATGGGAATGGGAGTAGATTTAGTGAGGTGGCGTTTAAGAGAAAGGCTTTTCTGTCCGTAAAATGGAGCCCATTCTCTTTGTTTTGACCCAGTATGAGAGCAACAGTAAGACTTGTATTGCAGAAAGTTTCTTAAACATTTCAATTAGTATTAATCAGTTAGCTTCAGGATAATGCACTGAACCACGCACGAGGTTGGTTTGAATCACAAAGTTAGTGGTTCAAATTCACCAGCCACTCCTTGCAAATCCTATGCAGGGTCACTGGCAGCCGGAACCGACTCAGTGGCACTTAAGCACTGCATCACTGTTGTTGTTGTTAAGTGTTCAGCTACTAACCAAAAGATTAGTGGTTCAAACCCACCAGCTGCTCTGTGGAAGAAAGATGTAGCAGTCTGCTTTTGTATAGATTTTAACCTTGGAAACCCTCTGGGACAGGTCTGCTGTGTATTACAGGGTCACTGTGAGTCCGCATTGACTTGATAGCACACAATAATGAATCAATTTAATAGAATATTTTCATTTAATGGTATTTTCTCTGGGGTCATTATTTGGAAGAGTATCTTGGGCCACCCAGTTCTCATTAGGTGACCAGAAGTCCTGGCCAGCTGCACCCAGCAGACAGGAATAGGTTGACCGCAGATTTATTAACATCAGTTAAAAACCAGATAAATGTCGCTGCCCTTGAGACCAGCATTGTCACTCCTGATTCCGCACCCAGGGCCCTGTAGCTGGAGACCTGGCATTGTCACTTGTAAAGAGTTGATGTCATTTTCAGGACTTTTCTTTATTTTACAGTCAGAAAATGAACGCAATTATCACATCTTCTATCAGCTTTGTGCATCTGCGCAGCAGCCGGAATTTAAACTCCTTAAACTCGGTATGTGATGGACGGTGGTGGAAGGGACTCTTCTCTGTGTGAATTTACATTCTAGATTTATTTCTTTTATTATAATAACTTTTTCTCTAAGTATTTTGTCCAAAGACACAAGATCCCTGGGCTTGAGGGTGGAATTGATATATCTAACTAAGAAGATAGATTAGGACTTGGGGATAGGGCAAGTCTAGGGAGTGGGGACCTCTTCAGCACCAGGTTCCTTTTCAGAGCTCACTGGGATTAGGGTCATGCAGAGGGACCTGCCTGAACAAGCCTTCTGACAACTGAAACTTTCTGCTGGAAGCCCCCAAACTGTGCTCTATTATTTGAGTTACGTTGGATGGAAGTTTCTCTAACATGTATGGCATGCTTCCATATTTTTTTAAATTGTGAATTGCGTATAACAAAAACAGTTGCCATTTCAACCATTTTATGACTACAATTAAGTGACGTTAATTACATTCATCATGCTGTGCAATCATCATTGCTGTTTCCAAAACTATTCATCCCCTTTTACAGAAACTCAGTACCCCTTAATACTCAATACTCCATTTCCTACCTCTACCCGTCCCTGGTAATGACTAATATACGTTGGTGTCTATGTATTAGCCCATCCTGGAACATACAAGTATGTGTCCTTTTGCGCCTGACTTACTTCGCTCAGCATAATGTTTTCAAACTTCATCTTCCTTATCTTTTAAAACAGTATATCATAATTTGAACTTCCTTGATGACTCAGAGTCATAATTATTTTAATAACAATTAATTATGCGTTAGGGACAGTAAGATGTAGAACTGTTTGTCCTAGACGCAAAAGGATACTCTTGTCCCAGCTCTTCAGTCTTGGACATTTGTTCTGTGTTAAAGAGAATTGTTCGGGCAGTGTGAAGGAGTTGAACGTACACTTTCTAGAGTGTTGGAGAAATTTCTTGCGTTCTTTGAATCTGAGCTTCCTCAGGTTTCAAATAAGAGACTACTCCATGCCTTGTTTGCCAAACAGGATGTGGTATGAGTGTGAAAGAGCTTTTTGAAGGATCATCTGCTGTTTAAATATTAGGTGTGCACATGTCCATTTTCTTGATTGTGCAGATAGTCTTATAAGAGTCAGAACTCATCAAGTTGTGCATTTTATTTTCATTTTTTGCTGACCTTCTTTTTCTTATATATTGCCTTACTAACTAGTGGATAAGGAGCCCTGGTGGTTCTGTGGGATAAGCACTAGATTTCTAACCACAAGATCAGCAGTTCAAACCCACCAGTGGCTCTGTAGGAGAGAGATGAGGCTGTCTGCCCCAAAAAGGACTTGCAGTCTCAGAGACCCTATGTAGGATTACTCTGAGTCAGAATTGACTCCATGGCACCGAGTGTCTAGTTGTTCATTCAGTGCCCTGGAGCTGGTTCCAACTCATAACGACCCTGCATAGGGTTTCCAAGGAGCGGCAGATGGCTTTGAACTGCTGACCCTATGACCCTATGGTTTGCTGTATACTTATCCTACAGCACCCCACTAGGACTTCAGCTAGAGAATACACACATATTAACTTAAGTGAAGGCAAAGGCAAGATAATCACATGCTAAGTTCTATATTTTAAATATGTTTAGCACACATTCAGTATACCTAAGTAAATCTGTAGAAAGCATTTAGGTGTGAGAGAGGGAAAGTGGGAAGGTATTGCTTAAGGGGTACTGAGTTTCTATTAAGTGATGAAGACATTTGGGAGTGGATGGGCTGATGGGTGTGCAGTATGGGGAATGTAATTAACACACTGAATTGTACGCGTACATGCTTTGTTAGCTATATTTCAGCATTACATGCATATATATTTTTAAGTGTATGAAAAAACAATAAGCTTAGGAATCAGGCCTTGTTTAAGCTCTTTCTGTACCATTTGCTGTGGGACCTTGAACAGGTCACTTCACAGAGCTTTCACTTCTGTGCCTTCAACTTAGAATTCTGAGAAAGAAATGCAGTAAATGTTTGCAAAACGCTTAATATAGTGCATTAATTGTTAGCGTCTTTCCTTGCTTCTGACGCACATACAAGTCAAACTCTGTGTGACAGACATAGTGAACCGTCTTCATTTCAGGGAGTGCGGATGAATTTAATTATACGCGGATGGGAGGCAATCCTATCATTGAGGGTGTGAACGACAGAGCCGACATGGTTGAGACTCAGAAGACCTTCTCTTTGTTGGGTGAGTGAAAATATTCTTTCCAAGTGTGGACAGCATGTCTTAAAAAGCAAGGGAGGGTTGAGGTGCCCAGTCTTCGAAAGATTCCTAATAAGGTCTCACTTTAGGATGAGCAAATCAGAAGATACTTTAAAGGATCTTGTCAGAGAGGTCAGGGATCCATGTATCTTGCTTTTGTTAAGTGCCATCAAGTCAATTCCGATCATAGTAACCTTATGTAGATATGGTCTCCGAGACTGTAAATTTTTACCAGAACAGGAAGCCTCATGTTTTTCCTACATAGTGGCTGGTGGATTCACACTTCTGACTTTATGGTTAGTGGCCCAACATGCATCTTACTATGCCACGCTTTATCTTGTCATTGTTAAGTGCCGTTGGGTCGGTTCCAATCATAGCAACCTAGGCTATGATCTTTCTGAGGCTATAGATCTTTATGGCAGCAGAAAGCCTCATCTTTCACCCGCAGAGCAGCTTGTCGATTCAAACTGCTGTCTTTGTGGTTAACAACCCTGTGTGAAGCCCACAAACCACCCAGCTCTTTGCTTTCCCCTTCTTGTTATTGTTAAGTGCTATTAAGTCAGTTCTGACTCATAGCGATCTTGTATAGGGTTTCCAAGGAGTGGCTGATGGGTTAGAACTACCAGTCTTGGGTTTGCAGTCCAGTGTTTATCCTGCAGTGCCACACCAGGACTCAGATTTAGAAATCAGTCATGTTTCTTCATGCTCATGGTCTGAGCCCAGGCTGAGTCCTGAGGGTGCCCCTAAGGCCTTCTGGAATGAATACAGAGAAGACTCATGGAAGTAAAGGTCTACTTCACTTCAGAAGTATAATGTTGGCCCAACTCGACCTTCATCAGTATCTTGATGATAAAATGGTGGACAGTTTATATAGGACTTAGGAGTTCCTGGGTAGTGCAAGTGGTTAAGTGCTGGGCTGCTAACCAAAAAGTTGGCAGTTCAAATCCACCCAGAAGTACCCCAGAAGAAAGGCCTGGCGACATGCTTTTGAAAAGCCGATGGAGCAGAGTTCTCTGCTGGAGCACCTGCAGCTCATGAGTCGGAATTGACTCAACAGGAGCTGGTTTGGTTTGATTTTTTCACATGAAGCACACTGTGGACCAGGTACCTTCCTAGGCAGTTACTTTAATATTCACATTAACCTCTTAAGCCACACAACCACTCTCTGAGCTAAATGCTAGTGTTCCCCTCATTCCCATAATAGGGAAACTAAGGCACAGAGAGGGTAAGTGAGTTACCGAAGGTCACGTGGTCAACACGGGGCAGAACCGGAATTGCACTCAGAGGTCTTAAAACCCCTGGATTTTATAGGAAGACCCAGTACTCTGTCGCTCGGAAGCTGACCCCAGTGATGGAGGGACAAATATCCCAGTAGTCCACACCTAACTTTTCCCACAAAGAGCTCATGCTCTGCAAGGTTGTAGCATTTATAAAAATTATCATCCACTTTCCCATTTTCTGTTAGTCTGGGCGTCCTTGTGTAACTCACCCAATTCACTGATCCTTGCCATTTAGCTGTGGTCACGATCCCTGATGTCTGATGGAAGAGCACACTGGAAGCAGTCAGGTGCTTCTCATTCACATCTCAGTTAGGCCAGCTTGCTTTTGCATGACTTTGTTTCATGGGAGATAGTTACTGAACTGAAGACAGAAAACCTGTCTTTCACATTCTTGCTGTAGAGCTGGAGTTTTGTTTTTGTTTTTTCTTTTTGTCAGCCCTGAAAGGCATGAAATAGTTATGGATCACACAGAATCATTCTGAGTCATACAGAGATTTGGTGGGAGATCCAGAAGGGGCATTTCCAAACTTTGCATTTTTAGTTGATTTTGCTCATCACCTAGCTGCCATCTTTCACACCTGTATCTTTTTGTCATATTAAAGGCACCATCTTTCAAGTGCAAGTGTGGACTCCAAATTGAAACACAAATGTCAGGACTCCATTTGAGCTAGTCATCCATTTATTTTGTTTGGACTGAAATCTTTTGAGACTTTTATGTAGTTTTTGAAATGGCGAAGGCTGTCTAGGTTTTGAAATTATTTAACATGATACAGCTGCTATGGAAGTATTTCCAGTTTCCTCAAGTGAAAAGCAATGGGTGGTAACATCAGCTCTTATTAGCATCATGGAGGGCCTGTTGTGCTGCAGACAGTTAAGCACTGGAGTACTAGCTGAAAGGTTAGTGGCTCAAACCCACAGAGAGGCACCATGGAAGACGGGCCAACTAATCTGTGTTTGAAAGGTCATATCCATGAAAACCCTGTGGAGCAGTTCTAATCTGCACGCATGGCTTCTCCTTGTGTCGAAATCTACTTGATGGAAACTAACAACAGCAAAGCTCTGTTGCTTGCGAGGGATGGTGGTGGTCACCAGTCTCCAATGTGGGCCATCTCAGCAGAGTGGTATAGCCCACAGGGTCAATGTAAATGACCCTGCATGCCTACCCACCCACTCATCCACCCAGATGTGTTTTTCTGTTCTTTGTCTCACGACAGTGTTATTGACGACACACCAGGGCAGAGTCCTGCTCACACTGGCAGGCAGGGTTTTACACGCGATCCTTCTTAGCAGCTGGCTAGGTTTATTTTCGGTTCCTTGACATGTGTTAATCCTCACATGATGACAGAATATTTTATTTATTCATCATTTCTATCCTACTTATATCAGTCATCATCCCAAAAGGGAACATGTGGCACACTCAAATTAGAATAAAAGGAGGAGGGTGTATATACAAAGGGACCAGCTATAAAGATTTGGTTGGGGTGTTACAGGGAAGCAAGCGGTCTGGGCTGGTGCGGGACTCGGGTAGCAGCTGCAGATCTCTCCACTGCTCGTTTCTGTCAGGCCTGGTGAGAGCTGGGTCAAGTTAGCCAGCGGATCAGATGCAGTAGTCTCTGACAGTCAGCCAACAAAGCTAGGCCAAGACAGCTTAGCAGGGAAGGGGACCAGGGACAGATAAACCCAAACTTCTCTCTCTTCCTCCTCTCATCTCCTGCTGAGGCTCCCACTCAACAGGAGAGCCTGCTGACTTGGTCCACTCAGGACAGCCTCATCGGGTAGAGTACAGAGTCTGCAGGGGTGACTGGGATCCATTCACCACCTCGCCTTCAAGGGAATTCAGGGAGCTTGTGTGAGAATAACAGAAAAACATTAAAAATAAACACACATAGAATAAATGAGTGCGGATTCTCCAGGAAGTTGACGTGAAATGTTTCCTCGGATTTGAATTTTTGTGTCGACCTTCCTAGCAGCCACAGCAAAAGGGACAACTTAGTGGGATGTTCATGTTTTGTCTGTGAATCTATGAAAGTTGAACTAGAGGGAATTCCAAGCCGGATTCTCCGTGGGTCCATTTCCACTCTCTAGTCCAGTCCTTTGTACTTTGGGCACTGGAGTGTCTTAAAACCATCTAGGTGCTCGTCTTGTGAATAAGAATAAGAGAAGAAATACAAAATTCCTAACTGGGGGATATTTTTGTGTTCAGGTTTCAAAGAAGATTTTCAGATGGATATTTTTAAGATCCTGGCAGCTATCCTACACCTGGGCAATGTGCAGATCACAGCGGTGGGCCACGAAAGGTCCTCAGTCAGTGTAAGATGCTGTTTGTCCTCACACCTCCTCCTGTCCTGGTAGGACTGTCTCCTGGTCAGCCTGCCTTTACATTTTCACACCAGGCACCATTGGACCCACTGAGGAGACCAGTTTAACAGGAAAGGAGAACAAGCGTTTCCATGGGTTGCCTTCAGAAAGAGTGAAACTGCTTCCCCTTACAGTGGTAGGGGGGTGAGGATGGGGGGAAATCTGTTTTTCTTTTATTCAACAAATATTTATTGAACACCTACTCTGTACAGCTGGTAACTTCTCAGCTCTCTGGTATGTGCAGTTTGGGGAGAGAGAGTGTGGAGCAGTGAACTCTGTATTTTGGCTCAGTGCTTCACTCCTGTTGTATTATGACCAGGCAGTAATTCTCTTTCCTCTCCCTGCACCCTTACATTGAGCACCTCTCCCATCCTCTGCTTAATGTCCAAGTCTGTCAGTTCACGTAAGGACTTACACATTTGGAGAGAGGAGCTGAGGGCGGGCCTGTGGGAAGATGGAGCTGTGCCTGGAGTGGCATTTCCTCCCTCTGTCTGCTTCCTGGTTTACTTCAGGGAGGCTGGACTTCTGCCCTCTCTCTTCTCTAACTCTCAGAGATGACCAAAGCCATCACAGGGAGGAACCCTGGCCATGAAGTTGGTTACAAAGGTAGTGCTTTAGAGACGGAATTAAAATTAATAGGCTAAAATATCCCTTAGAAGCAATTCTGAGCATCTCTGTAGGAACGTGTTGTTGTTAAGTGCCATCAAGTCAGTTCCGACCCACAGCGACCCTGTATAGGGTTTCCAAGGAGCAGCTGGTAAGCTTGAACCACTGACCTTATGGTTCATACGACTTTGCAGTCCAGCGCATTAACCCACAGTGCCACATCAGGGCCGCCAGCCCTGTAATTATTGGTCCTAGCTTTGGGACATACACACCCCGTTCATTTGTATCTGGAACTTGCCCCATTGTACTTCTTAGACACTGCGGCCACTTGGTCTTCTCTGTGGCAGTGCACGTAGCTCTTTACGTGTCTATTTTTTAACTCAGAACATTTCGTTTCTTCTTGGAAGAACATCAGTGGTTCCACCAGTCTCCTCTTCAATGAGGAAGTCAAATGAATAAAAAACAAACATCATCCATTGTGGTGTTGGTCAGAAGCTGTGGATGGAGGATGGGAAGAAGTAAGATTTTCAATTGCTCCCCGCCTCCCCCATCACCATCTTCTGACACTGTTAAAATCCAATCCCATGGTTTGCCCAGTTGGCTGTGGTAATGTCTACAGGTGAGACTACCCTGAGAGGAAGGCTGACCGACCCCTGGCCACACATCTTTTCTGGCAAGAGGCAAGAACTCCTTGTCCACACTGTCTGTAAGCAGTCGGCAGTGCGTCCTCCTCCTCATCTGCTCACCAGTGGGGACAGCTCTCATGGTCAGGTTCAAGAGAGAAACAAGAACCACCACATGTCCAGGAAAAGTCCCCCACCACAGGGGGCACTTCTTGTTGACTCAGAAGTTCACTCAGCCAGGGAACCCCCACATTGGGTGTCTGACATTGACACCCAAATGCTTCCTAGTCCAAACAACCCAAACAGACCCCTGACCACATGAGGTGGGATGGAGTGAGCACACATTCTAACAGGTGGCCTGGGCAAGTTACACAAGGAAAAGATAGGGAGTGAAGCTGCGTCCACATGCACAGGAGCAGGGGGGCATGCTTTGGTGGCCTTGGTCACACTGATGCGCTTTGGCCAGAAGGAAAATCCCTGTAAGATGTAACGAGCCACCTTGTTCTCAGTGCAGCCATGCCCTGCGTGGACCAGGGGCAGCAGAAATGTCCCTGCAGCCTCTCTTTCTTAGCCCCCAGGCGGACTGTCTTGTGAGGCCGCCTCATCCCCAGGTGGGGCAGGCTTGAACTAGCTGCTCGGGCAGCCCTAACAGAACTTGTGCTTGTGTTTGAAGGAGGAGGACACTCACCTGAAGGTGTTCTGTGAGCTCTTGGGCCTGGAGACTGGAAAATTGTCTCAATGGTTGTGCAATCGCAAGATCATCACAAGCTCAGAGACGGTGGTGAAACCTATGACCAGGTCCCAGGCTGCCAACGCCAGGGACGCGCTGGCCAAAAAGCTCTACGCCCACTTGTTCAACTTCATTGTGGAGAAAATTAACCAAGTGTTGCAGTTTTCAGGCAAGCGGCACACTTTTATTGGTGTTTTGGACATTTATGGGTAAGATACTCTTCAGTGAGCCCGTCTTTCTTTATTTAAATAATTGAATTACTGTTTCGGATCATTTCATTCTGGGTTCTGTTTTGCATGATGAGAGAGATTGTGTTTCTCTGTTTGCATGTGTGGGTGTTAAATACAGTATTATAGTGTGTTGTATTTACATGTTGTTGTTTGTTGGTAAGTGCAGTCAAGTCAGTTCTGACTCAGAGACACTGTAGATATAGGATTTCTGAGGAGCAGCTGGTGGGTACAAGGGTATTTTTTTTTTTAAGTTTTTATTGTGAATTATGTGAGTTTACATGGGAGAACATTAGCTTTACATTCATCCTATCATATATCGTTTCATTGCCATGGTTACAATCCCCTCCATGCATCATCAACCAACCCAAGGGGTTTGCTGTTGTTGGTAAGTGCCATTGAGTCGATTCTGACCCATAGCGACCCTGTATGGGGTTTCTAAGGAGTAGCTGGTGAGCTTGAACCACTGACTTCGCAGCTCAAACGACTTTGCAGTTTGACGCATTGGTATTTAATGCGCTGTAAATAAAAAGAAGTATTACTACAAAGTCACATTCCCTTCATTAAAACTGTCACACTGTGAAGCTGTTGTTTCTCAACAGATCCTCCATCTAGGTCTATAGACTTCAGGAGGTGGTGACCTTTCCCCAGGGAGACCTGATGGCACTGTAGGATTAGGATAAGCACTGGATTGCTAACCACAGGTCTACAGTTGAGACTCAACAGCAGCTCCATGGATGAGAGATGAGGCTGTCTGCTCCCCTAAAGATTGACAGTCTCAGAAACCTTAGACAGTTATGTTATGATTTAGAATCAATTCAATGACAGTGATTTGAGATTTTGGGGGTTCAACCTTTCCCTGAAGAATTCTGTGCCCGTTAATTTATACCTTATCGACACAGCAGTATTGGCATCCTTAGGGACCATAAATCATTTTCCTTTCCAACGTTCTTTAGGTTTTAGAAACCAAATGAAGTGAAGGGGCAAGATCAGGGCTATAGGTAGATGGGCTGAGGTTTCCCAGTGAAATTCTCACAGGCCAGCCCTTGCTACCCTTGAAAAATGACCAGGTACATTGTTATAATGGAATAAAATTCCTCAGTTCAACTGGCCTGGCCTTTTTCTCACCTACAGTTTTCAATTTTCCTAAAAGTTCTGTGATTGTCTTGTGTCCTTTAAGAAAATCAAGATGACTCCTTCCTGAAAACAATCACCCTATCTTTCTGAGCTGACCTCCCTGTCTTAAACTGACTGGTCCAGCCAGACCCCCTCGGAAGCTCCAGTTTGGGCTGGACCTTTTTTGACGCCACCCTCACAAGACAAGTGTATAATGAGAAGAACTTGCCTACAGCCATCCACTGATTGTGGAGACATGTTTAAATACATTTTGTCTGGAGTAAGCCCTACATGGATGAACTGAGACTCTTACTAATACCACTTTTTGACTTACTCTCAAAAATCTAAATAAAATAATAAAAACAGCATCAAGAGTTATCTGCCAGATGCCACGTTGCATGGTTTCCAGGCACTTTCATACTTAGTCCTTATAATTATCGTCACTTTGAGGATGGAGCAGCCAGATATAGAAACCTGTCCAGCATTGCTCTGCTGTGTAATGCGGCTCACCCTGCCAATGTTCTCTCGTGTCTGTTGGACCACAAAGCTGACGAGGGTTCAGAGCCTCGGGCGTCAGGGACATACCTTTCCCATGTCATGGGGCAACCCTACAGTCACAGCTGTGGAGCTTCTCACCCCAGCTCACACAGTCAGAGGAAGAGCTCAAAGCCAGGTCTTTTATCCACCTTCTGACTCCTAAACCTGTCCCCATTCTTGGATAATAAGCGTCATGTATCTGTCCCAGACCTTGGCCCAGACCAACCAGTTCTCACAGTAGAACGAAGCTCCCATGTTGGAGTTTCATTCTTCTTCCCTCTTGTTGCCTAGTCCTCCTATTTTAAGTTCAGATCCCAGTTTACGGTTGCCAAAGATGCCTCAAGAATGGCCAGAGTGAGTGGAGACAGGTCAGCGTGGACAGGATTTCAGAGAATCGCCACCACCGACACTTTTGTTTGTTAGCAACCAGCCCTTTCCCAGAACCAATCCTGTTTCTCAGTGAGAGACCCGGAAGACTGTCCCATAAAAGGCACCAAGACGACTCCACTGGGATCAGAGAAAAGCTGCTCAGCTCTCCCAGTACAAAGAGGAAAACCCCTGCTGCCACCTGCTGGGGAAAGATGGGAGGCTGGGCAGGTCCCTAGGGATTCAGTTACATGTCACTTAGATGAAAAGAATCCGCAGTTCCCAAAGCTGTTGAAGACAGTGCCCTGCTTTAGAGAATTACTTATCTTAGTTTAGCTCCTAAGTTAATACATAGGACTCCCAATTAACAGTATTGTCAACAGTTATAAAATTCTAGTAGCGTAGTGGTTACGAATCGGGCTGCGAACCTTAAGGTCAGCAGTTCGAAACTACCAGCCACTCCACAGGAGAAAGATAAGGCTTTCTACTCCCGTAAAGATTTACACCCTTGGAAACCCTGTACAGGGTTGCTATGGGTCGGAACCGACTCAACAGCACTTAACAACAACAACAACATCTAGTAAATTATTTATTTTAAAAAAAAAAAAGGATGTGACCAGCCAATAAAATTAGTTCAAGTAAACTAACAGTTCAAGTAAGTAATAGTCTTGGTTAGCAATTGTCTTTTTCACTGTGGTGGGAACACGTGATGATATTCTCTAGTCTTGTTTTGTGTTTGCAAAGTGGCTTTAAAATAATAGCTCTTTGTAGCTGCTGAGCCTGTTTATATATAACTGAACACTTCGTGGGATTTGGTTCCTTGGCATGGAGGTTTAGGGAGCAGGGTGTCATGGGGTACCCCACTTAATCGGCCTGGTAACACAGAGTTCATTGTTTAGTGCCTGGGGTCTTTTTAAAATTTTTCTTTAAGTTGTATTTATTTTGTTGTTGCTGAGAATATACACAGCAAAACACCAAGTCAACAGTTTCCACATAAACAATTCAGTGACACTGATCACATGCTTTAAGTTGTGCAGCCTTCTCACCCTCCTTTTCAGAATTATTCGTCCCTCATTAACATAAACTCCCTGCCTCCTAAGGCTCCTATCTGATTTTTTGAGTAGCTGTTGTCAGTTGGATCATACATATCGCCCTGAGATCACCTTTAAACCTTAAATCAAAAATATCCCCTGAAGTCATCGTAAAACAGAACAAGTGTTTAGTTTAACTAATGAGGAATATCTGCCTTGTGCATTGTGCGATTTTAAGAATTCTATTGGATCAAATTGACAACAACAACTCAAAAACTGAGCTAGGAGGCTGACTCTTTAGGATGGTGTGTTTATGTTAATAGGGGAGGGGAGGAACAACTCAGAAAAGGAGCAGCGTGAGGGGGATTGTGCAACTCAAAGAATATAATCAGTGTCCCTAAATTTTAGGAACTGTTGACTTGGTTTATGGTTTGCTGTGTATATTAACAACAACAAAGTTAATTTAAGGGGAATTTTTTCAAAGTGTTTTAGGTCACACAAAATGGTACTCTATGATCTAAAGCTTAATCTCCATCTGGATGGAGCGCATGTTGCCAGGTTTCTAGCATATCCCTTCAAAATGACCTAACAGAAAAACTGTTCCCTCAGTCTCTCACAAAGACACAGCAGAGGCCTCTAGAACTGTGGAGGAGACCGTAGTCCCAATTTTGCATTTAACTAGTTTGCTTTTCAGATGATATCAGGAAATCATTTTGGTTTACGTTTTAAAGATTCTCTCAGGGCAGGAGTTTAGCTCCTGCTCCAAAAAGCCCAGCCCTTGGACCCCGCTGTGGTCTTGGAGCACTGTGAGGTGCTGATGACCTGGATGACCAGACTGGCCTCTGGATCTCTGAGGTCACATGTGGAGTGCGGCCAGCTGTGATGTGTGGGGGGCCACTCGAGTTCCAGCCACCCTGGACTTGTCTAGAGGATGGGCTAGGTCCCTTCCCTGCCCCAGAGTCCTAAACTGAGCCAAAGAGACTCAGTCCAGTGAGCTGAGACTCAGGAACGTATGGGAACTGGCAGAATGGCAGAAAGCTCTACAGATGAGAGTAAAGAGAAACAAAGGCTTTGAAAGGAAGCATGAAGAGCTGTGGTCAGGTTCCATTTCCTGTACCATTTTCTAGCTGTTGGTCCTTAGATGGTCACTTTCTTCTGGACCCTCATCTGTAACAGTGGGGTCGCAGTAATCCTCTGCAGAAGTAAAGTGATGGGCACAAATGCTAATGTAGCTCAGCAGCTGAGATCTGCCAGGATTCTTCCAGCAGGCCTGCTCGTCGGACCATGTGGCACTTGGGCTTTGTTTTAGTCTATTGCGTTTGACTGAGTGGGAGAGTTCATGCTGAAGTCCAAGTCCCTGACTTCTCTTGAGAGTTGGGTGCTCCCACTTCCTGGCTGGCATTAACCTATGATCAAAGCAGGCAGGAGCTGAGCAGCAGCTACCCTTTTGGACAGTAGGACTTGGGACCGGCCTCACACCATGTGCTGTTGTATTACGTCTAGCTAGCTACGCATCACTATCACTTACCAGGCTCCTTGGGCTCTTGAGTTTGCAGCTCCAGGGCCACTAGAGACAGACAGTTGGGAGTCTGGGAACAGAGAGGGTTGTATCTGTCTTGTACGAGACAGGATCTACTGGGCATGAGTGTCCTTACCCTTCTCCTTCAGATACTGTGGAAGCACTCCCTGGGGAGGTAAAACTGCCACCTCTTATCTCAGGGAGCAAGAAGGGGCTGGAGGTGGCATAAAACGGCCCTTCTTTTTTCAGTTAAAGTATAGGCAGACTCATAGCTAAGTCTGGCACTAGCTTGTCGTTGTTGTTAAATGCCTTTGAGTCAATTCCCACACATAGTGTCCCTATATAGGGTTTCCAAGGAGCTGTTGGTGAGCTTGAACTGCCAACCTTGCAGTTCAAGTGATTTGCAGTCCGGCGCATTAACCTACAGCGCCACACCAGGACTCCCTGCTCAATGAGGGTAAGGAACTTATTTAAGGTTACATGCTGGCACTAGCTGTGTAACCTTAAATAAGTTCCTTACCCTCTTTGAGCCTTGGCTTCCCATCTGTCCAGTGAAGATAAAAATGCTGGCAGTAGTATCGTTGTATGGATTCAATGAAACACCACATCGGGATGTGCCTATTATAATGCCTGGCTCATGGTAGCTGTTTTGTACAGGCCTGATGCCTTCTTGGCTCCTGGAAAAACATAATTGAACAACTGCCTGCCTATGTTAAGACTAGAAGCTTTGAGTTATATCTGAAACCTGCAGAAAATGTCGCAACTATTAACCTATGAAGTTTATCTAAAATATATTTGCTTGTAAACAAATGCATAAGCCCTTCAAGTTCTATTTTAACTTGTTTAAACTGTATTTCAGTTTTGAAACCTTTGATGTGAACAGCTTTGAACAGTTTTGTATCAATTATGCTAATGAAAAATTGCAACAACAGTTTAACCTGGTAGGTGACTTTTCTGCCTTCTTGAAAGTTCTTCTCAGCTGGTGTGGGGGAAATGAGGCCCATCAGACTTCTTCACACCCCTATTTCTGAGGGACTCACATACTGAGTCACTGCACCACCTTGTGGCCATGGCTTGGCAATGGCACCTTCCCATTCTCCCATTGTTCCTTTTGTGAGCCAGCGCTTCCACCTCCATTCTACACCTGCCAATCCTGGATACAGATTCACTGTGCAGCCCCAACAAAGGAGTTAGTTGCCTAAAGGCTTTCATTCCTGCAAACTTCTGTATATTTGCACCTGTTTTTCTTTTTGCCCTAACACACCTGTCCTTCTTTCATCCCTTCATCTGCACTTGGCTAACCCCATTGTATCCTTTGAGATTCTGCATCTTCTTCTGGATTAGGAAACCTCTGCTTGCTTGCCTAGGTCACAGCACCTGGCACTGACTGGTGTCTCTGCCTCCAGGCTTGCTGCCTTCAGTAGGTCTTCATTGCCCCTCAGAAAAGGTCACAGCGCCCAGATTATCCAGGGGATTTGTGGTGGTCTTGTGTGATATAACCTTCACAGTCTCATCAACATTCACGAGTGTACTCTCAACCTGCACACGCCCTCAGCTATCAACCGCTTGTTGAACTCATGGATTCAGCTTCCACACAGTTCACACTGGGCTGCTTTTCTCCTCACTTTGCCCCTCCCACCTGCCAGGCAAACTCATTCACCCTCTAGGATGAGCCTGCGCCAAGGCCTCTGGGACGCCTCCCTGATACCCTTACAGCCCGAACAAGTGATGAGCAGATTGCCAAGTTGTTAGCTTCTCACACTAGAAGCCACAGCCAGCATTCAAATGTGCTGGCTCCCAGCCAGCAAGGCTCGGTTCATTCTTGGACAGCGAGAGTGCTGTAATCCCAGAAGCCTCACACAGGCAAGGGCCTGCAGGACACTCCAGGCCTTACATTCTGGGAACAGTCATATGCTACACCCTCTCACAGAACTGCGGCGTTTTTCATGGGCACAGGGGTGTTACCTGTACTTCAAGGCCTTCAAGTTGAAACATAAACATTACAAATCAGTCATTTACCTGTTTTTTTCCAAATACTTACGTCCCCCTCTTTAGAAACACATTTCTAAATACTCTTTTATTTTACTTTGCATATTAACTTGTGGGCTCCCAGCATGTCTTTAAACTTGAACAAGAAGAATATATGAAGGAAGATATCCCTTGGACTCTGATAGATTTTTATGACAACCAGCCAGTTATTGACTTGATTGAAGCAAAAATGGGCATTTTGGATTTACTGGATGAAGAATGCTTGGTACGTTTTCAAAACAGTTGCTCTTGTCTTCAGCTTCTGAATAGTGCCAGATGAATATACTGCCATGTAGATATTTTGTTTTTTGATAGACGTCATGCCCTGATTTGTTACTCAATGGGTTGTGTACTAATGCTGGGATAGTGATCCGCAGCCGGAGCCCCAGAGATGGAGGAGAACCTCACCCTCAGCATGTGTAGACCACCCTCTGGATCATGTGCATGGCCTCTTAGGGAACACCCCTGCTTTGGGGCCATCCCTAGGGCTATGTTGAGTGAGCACTGAGTCAGCAAGTGGCTCCTAGAATTGAGGTTTCTTTTATTCCCTGATTCTTAAGAGTCATCAGAAGGTATTGCTGAAAACTCAACATCATATGATTTGAAAGAAAGAAGTCTCTACAAGTTGCTTCTTATTTCATTCCAGGAAGAGCAACTTTGTCGTGGTCAGCCAAGCAATACCCCTCTTGGGGACATGGGAGAAAAATGATCTCTAGGAGGTTATTAATTTTCATTGTTGTTGTTTAGAGGTTATATTTTAAGGCTCCAAGGTGGATTTTGTATCTTTCCCAAAGATTTCTCATACGTGATTGTAGTGTTGAGTTGCTGGGCTTTTCCTTGTAGCATTTTTATATATATCCGTGATTCTTCTCATGATTTGGCCTTTCTGGGGGCCCCTGTGCTTCAGCCTCCAAAGTGGTGTAAGATCAAAGGGCGGGCATCAAGACTAAGTGTTCTGGAACGTTCTACAGGTGACAGAGTAACCTCTAAAAACTATTTGGCTGCACAGACATTCTTAGGTGGCCAATGTCACAGGAAGTGATGCCAAGCCATTCAGGCTAATTGGGGTATTAGGTCCACTGAGTTTAGGCTGAGTAGAATAGATAGTTACAAAGCCACCAGTATCAAGAACAAGTTTTGCAACTCGCTTAGTTCAGGGAGATAAGATCCTAGTCCTTGGAGCTAGTTAAAGGAGGCAGTAAGGCCAAAGAAAATGATTCTCCTGCGGTGGGGTCTGGCAGTGTGGCTGAGGGTCGGGGACAAGGAGCACTGAGGACTAGTTAGATGCTGGTCTTTTCTCCTTCAACTGACAATGAAATGGCCAATTAATGGAATCTAGGATTTTTTTTTCCCAGAGCTTTAAAACTTAGAGAATAAAAACAAAATAACTGCCAGTTTTGCTGAAACTCTTCATTCTTAAATTATTATACGACCTTGTGGTTCATAGACCAGGGCTGATCCTATGGCACCACACTAGGAGCCCAAAGATGGTTGAGATAAAGGAGAGATTTATGTCTAGAGTTGTTGTTGTTTTTTTTAATTTATTATTATTTTAAAAAAGGGATTGTGGCTCTCCCACAGTTCACTCAGAGTTGTTGGGTAGTCTTGGTTTCTTAGATTTAACCTATTTTCTCACCTCTGTTACTTTCATCTCTAGCTTTCCTAACATGCAGTTTGGTGTGCTTTTGTTTTCCAGTTGCCGCATGGAACTGATGAAAACTGGCTTCAAAAGCTGTATAATAATTTTGTCAACAAAAACATCTTATTTGAAAAACCCAGAATGTCCAACACGTCTTTCATCATCCAGCACTTTGCTGACAAGGTACCAACGCTGTGTACCCCAGAACCAGAGCGTGTCCTGGGAAGAGCAGGCAGGACATGGATTTTTGTGGTAGGGCTCATAGTGGCAGTGACATGGAGCTTTGAAGAAGGATGCATGTTATCTTAGGTCAGGAATCTCTAGTGAAGAAGAGAATATGTGTGTGCATGTGTACACACGAGGGGCACAGTGTGAGGGCTGGAAGGTCTGCAAGGTCAGGCAGAAGGCTCGCTGGCTCATGGGAATGTGGGGGATAACAGGTACAAAATCTCTAGGCCAGGCAACAGGCTGGAGATTTCTGCAGGCTTGCATCCCAAGCTCCATAGGACAGAAGGAAAGAGTTGGAAACCTACTCTGAATTCTTTATAATCTGAAAGCAGATCACACCTTATAGAACGAATGCCCTTTCAGCCAGTTTGGCCCAATTCATTTCCGATTCTGTCCCATACTGCAGAATTTAGTTTTCTACTCCAGCTCTAATGATTCAGTATCTGTGGGGTGGACATGCAGGTTCTCAGCAGCAGGTAGAATTGGAATGAACCAGTTCAAAGCCCTTCTTTCAACAGACTGATTAACTTATTCATTGCCAGTTTAAGAAAAAGAAAAAACTTGAGCTTTAGATGCCACCTGCTTCCAGCTCCTCGGGAATCATTCATTCCATTCTCTGCATAGGTAGAGTACAAATGTGAAGGTTTTCTTGAGAAGAACAGAGACACAGTCTATGACATGCTGGTTGAAATCCTGAGAGCAAGCAAGGTTTGTAAAGTCCTGAGAGGTAATTCACAGCGTGTTCATTGTGTGGTTGTCACATGTACTAGAAGTGTGTCAGGGAGAAATACGAACTGTGTGCATGTGTGCATAGGTGTGATGCATATGTGTATGTGGTATGTGTTTGATAGTGTGTGTACGTGGTGTCTGAGCAGTGGCAAGTTGTGGTTCATAAATTCAAACAACTGTTTGTAGAACTGTTTGTAGAAATCTTTCACATTTTAGTTTTCTGAAAGCACGTAAGGCATCAGAAATCACAAGTACACATGCCAGAGAGGAAAAGTTAGCTAATCTGACCATTTAAAGCATCCCAGTTCACATCGGATCCACTCATCCTTAAGTATTTATCTGCCACCTCCAATGTGACCAGCACTGCCGTAGATTCTGGGGATAGAATAGTAAACAAGGCTGACAGGGTTGCCGCCCTCTGGAGGAGAGATATAACATTATACACACAAACTGTTAGCAAGACAGAGACTGAGGGCCGGCCAAAGGGACCAGAGTGCAGCTTTATGGTAAGTTGTGCTACCAAAAGAGCAATGTCATGTTTTTTCTCCTTTGAACATTTCTTTATTGCGTTTAAGGATAATAATTTTATACATGATACACCCTGGCTTGTGGGAAGATTTGCTTACTAGATTTGTTCCTTCTCTTTTTTAAAACAAACCAGTGCTGCAGATGTTCAGCTGTTTGACAGTTTCCCAAGTGAGCATGGGCACTTCCGCTAATGATCGTAAATAAACCACGATGATGTTAGTTATTCAAACAGATTTATGATAGGGAATTTGATGTCAAAGTGGCTTGCAACTGGTATACAAAATTAGTTGAATTGAAAGAGGAAATGAGTGTACAGTTGCTGCAAAATCACCCTGTAAGAAAAATGCCTCAATAATAGTTCCCAACCAAACCTTTCCCTCCTTTTATTTAAAATAATAATAATTAGTTGACTTAATTGATCAATTATTTACTCATTCTTCATCTTACTTTGGGGTCCAGTCTGGAAGAGGAATGCTAACTGTGTCAAATCACAGCTGGGTCTCGCCATGAAGCGCTCTTGCTGATAGAGACCTGGGGATTTCCAAGTCTCTGACTCCACAGGGCATGGAGGATGCATTGGACAGGAATTCCATCTTAAAGGAGATCATCAACATCTAGTGTTCCTCTGTTCACATTCCTAGGAAAGAAGTCATGGGTTCCCTCCAGTGAGGAGAGCCCCCCGTGGGTATTGAGATTGGTGATAGAGATTAGCTTAGGGTATTACTTTACTCCGCTAGTTAAATGGGCTTGTTGTGGCTATTTATTTGACATGTACCCATCAAGAACTATGGACAAACATTTCTGGGCCTTGAGATCCTCTCTGTTTCTTCCAGTTTCACCTCTGTGTCAGCTTTTTTCAAGAAAATCCAGTTCCGTCTTCTCCATTTGGTTCAACGATCACAGTAAAATCTGCAAAACACGTCATCAAGGCGAACAACAAGCATCTCCGGACCACAGTTGGGAACAAGGTATGAAGGGTGTGGGGCCAAGGGGCCAAGGGTGCAGGCCTCGACCCCGGGAGCCAGGTACTTACACAACCCACATTTCAGGCCTCGACATGGACACTGTGTTTAAATCTAAAATACACACAAATGCAAAAAAAAGCAACAGTCCGATGTCATCCTACCTCACCCTCGATGGCAGTGCACACCTGAGTGCACCACACCTGGGCACAGTGCCATGATTTACTGTTTGCTGCTATTGGGGAACATTAGACAGAGCCGTGTTCTGTCTACAACATTACACTACATGGATTGAAACCCTTCATAGTAGATTTCTGTGCATTAAACTCATTCTTCCTCTTCTCTAGGGGTATACCAAGGTTAGATATTTGATTATTGTCTTAGTTATCTAGTGTTGCTATAACAGAAATACCAAAGGTGGGTGGCGGTAAAGAACAGAAATCTATTTTCTCACAGTTCTGGAGGCTAAAAGCCCACCTCTCGATCAGCCTTGACAATTCCTTCTTTATCAGTAGCTCAGGCATTTCATGGTTCCTTGGCTTGTAGATGATGCTCACATGGCGTCTGTCTTCCCCAGTGTGTGTGTGTGTTTCCCTGTCTGTTCTGGTCACTTTCTAACTCAGAAGTGGTTAAGTTTAGGATCCACTCTGTACTGCTAGGACCTTGGTACCATGACCAAAGAAAATCCCATCTTTCTAAACAAGTTCTACTTGTAGGTTCAGGGGTTAGACATAACACTGACTTTGGGGGATACATTTAACCCATAGCAGTTAACTTTGATCTAAGCATTATATTATTTCAAAACCTTGGTTCTCTGACCTTGTTCCCTAGTTCCGCAGCTCTCTGTACCTACTCATGGAGACCCTCAATGCAACCACGCCCCACTACGTCCGGTGCATCAAGCCAAACGATAAGAAATTACCCTTTGAGTAAGTATTCCTGTGCAAATAAAGTCTCAGAGGAAACAATGTCTGTTATGATGTGATAGGGTTTGCTTACAATTATCTTGCACTTTCTTTCTGTTTTTGTTTTTGTTTTTCTTAATGATTCTAAACAACCCTGCTCTTATATATAATGTTAGTGCAACCTTCTGGCTAAGCCACCTCACCTCTGGGGTCAAGCCAAGGGACTAGATTGGAAAAAAATAGTCTACCACTAAAGGTTATTGCAACTAGGAAAATTGAAACATTGTCTTCAAGTGTAAAAAGAATCTGTATTTGCTTGTCCATGAAAGGCTATAAAGGAAGCAAAGATATGTCCTCAAACATAATCTGAGGAACTGGAATTGATTTATGGGCTCCAAGGATGAGGCGTGGCACCCTGAGAGGAAGTTGTAGAGGGCCTCTGGGTGTTTTGTAAAGGGACTCCAAGTATCAAGTGGGTGCTTGAGCAAGAGGAGCATGAGCATTTTGTTCCACCCTGGTAATTGTGTGCGGCTCAGTCCCAAACACCACCCTCTCCAACAAACCTTCTCTGGGTCACCTCCATCAGTCAACTGCTCTGGTCCCCATGTCCCCACTACAGCTTCCTCAGCAGTGTCAGAAGAGGGGCTGCTCACCTCTGACATCAGCAGGGATTTCCGGCAGGGAACCACACAGAAGACCCCCGACCCAATTGTTCTCTCAGAGCCCACAATGCAGGCAGATGTGCCACTCCTGGTTGTGACATATTTGTGTACTTTGATGGCTTCACAATATATTTGTCTTCTTCAAGATTTGACTCCAAGAGAATTGTTCAGCAGCTGCGAGCCTGCGGCGTTTTGGAGACAATTCGCATTAGCGCACAGAGCTACCCTTCCAGGTACTTTACCAGTCCTTGTTTGAGGGACAAAATTTCCAACTTCAGGTCTGTGCTGAACGCCACAGTGTGACTGCCATGCCTTTTTGTCACATGTTTCTGTCTTCTGTAAGAGAGCCCCAGGATTTGCCCCACTGTCTGGCGGAAAGGGTGGGAAACTAGCTATGTGCAGACAAGCCACCATCAGCCTCACCTCCACATCCCATCTCAGTGGCTGATGGTGGCTGCCTACTGCCAGTGCTCTAGACTTGGGAACTAGAGCTGGGAGAAGAGGACAGTTTCTGGGCAGAGCATTAACAAGGTCCAGTAAGGGGTGGTTTGGGTGGTGTCACAAGGAAGGTGTGGGTGAAGGACCAGGGCCACCAGCAGCAGAACAGAGCCCATCACCACCACTGCCCGTGGCGTGGCTGACACTGAGGACTGCCTCTCTAGCACACCTCCCTTAAATCTCCGGCACACTCCTCCAGGTTCACGTCTTTGGTTTTCCAGGTGGACGTACATCGAGTTCTATAGTCGCTATGGCATCCTCATGACCAAGCAGGAGCTTTCCTTCAGTGACAAGAAGGAGGTGTGCAAAGTGGTCTTACACAGGCTCATCCAGGTCAGTCTGGAATTGCTTTAGAAGGTCAGCAATGGACGAGGGGGCCTTCAAAAAAGTTCATGGGGAAAATGGGATTAAAAGACAATGGAACTTTCCCATGAACTTTTTGAAGCCCGCTTGTAATTGACATGAACACCTACAAAGAAAGGACATGGGTTCCCAGGTGTCAGTATACCAAGGAGTATAGAGCAGGTACCGTCACTGGGCAAGATCTCCTGCAGGAGGAATCTTCTTCCAGGACCCAAATGTGGACCCTGGCCTCCCAGTGTCCTGCTGCTGCTTTGTTCTCCCAGATCCAGGAACGCCTATGGACCTGGCTTACATTACATGGTCAACAGGGACAAGTGGACCACAGGGACGCTGCATGATTATGAAGTCAAGTGTGTTCCATTCATAGCGCTCAGTGTGGGTTTTCATTTTTGCTAAAGAAATAATGGAAAAGAGACAGGGGGAATGGGCATTGCCAGGAAAAAAAAAGGGTGGTGAAAAGAACTCAAAATGAAGACAGAAAACCAAGCCTTTCCAGGTTCTTGTACTCTTACTCAGAAACCACATAAAAGATGCTGGAGTTTTCCCAACAGCCCAACTGGGTCACTAAGAACGTGTACATGCTTTCTTAGAGTTTAGCTGAAAGCTCATTTCTTCCTCCAGAGTGACTTGAAGCAAGTCAGAGTATCAAATGTTGGATCATGATCAGAATTTTTCTTCTTGATGTCAAAGAACAGATATGTCAAAATAGCAAGACTTTGACATCTTTGAATCTCTAAGCATCTTTCCCAAATACCCTAGAACATCTGAAAGATTTTATTTCTGATTCTCTCTCTTTTTTTTTTTCTTCCAGGATTATAATCAGTACCAGTTTGGTAAAACCAAAATTTTCTTCAGAGCAGGACAAGTGGCTTATTTAGAGAAACTCCGGTTAGATAAACTGAGACAGGGTTGTGTTGTGATCCAAAAGCATATCCGTGGCTGGCTCCAGAGGAAAAAGTTCCTCCGAGAGAAACAAGCTGCCCTGATAATCCAGCAGTACTTCCGGGGTCAGCACACTGTGAGGTATGTTGGAATTGAGGAAGCTGGGTGGAATGATACAACTTTCTGTGCTGACCATCTTCAGAGGACAAGGGGCCTTTTCTCTGGGACCTGAGACACACAGGTGCTGTGGCACTGTAGGATCAGCACTGGACTGCTAACAACAAGGTTGGCAGTCCAAATCTACCAGCTGCTCCTCGGAAACCTTATACAGGCTCACTATGAGTCAGAAGCGACTTGGCAGCACGTGACAACAGCAGTGGCCATGAGCCCTGAGGTGGGAAGGTGTGGATTCCTTAGGGACAGAAAGTGCTGGTTCTGCCTGGTGAGCCTGTGTGTGCAGAGGCAAGGAAAAGGACCCTAAAGGGGATAAGCTCTGTCCAGGGTGCTGCTGAAAAGGATTAGAGCCCTTGATGAGAACAGATAGACTGGGCCCTTTCCCCATGGGTCTGCCTGCATACACAGGAGATCAATGACAAAGCCCTGCCAGCAAACAATTGCAGGAAACCCTAGGTGGAAAGATCATATTGCATTGGAGCAACCCCAGCAGAGGCATGTCTGCATGGAGTGTACTTCACCTACAATGCCGATTCCACCCTGAGCGGAGCCACCCTCCCTGAAGGGTTATGAGTGTCCACCCAACACTGCAGCCCACTGAAGAGCCTCATGCAGTGGGTGGCTTTCTGTGGCTTCCATGTGCCTTTTGGAGAGCATAAGACTAGAGTCGACCAAAAGACCATTCTGGGTGGCCAGTGAGCAGTCATTCTTTCCAAATAAAGCATATGTTTCTGTATATCTACCCTGCCTTCATCATCAGGATTCTGTGAGGATAGGTCAAGATGGTAGGTGTTAAAGAGTCAGGCCACATCTCTCATCCTGGCCTCTCCCTGAGCTTGACCTCTGGCCTTCAGTGGTGACTGGGCTTCTCCACGTGGCTGGAGCACCACAGTCTTCAACTCAACACACCTCACACTAGACTTATCATTCCATTTCCAGCAGACAACTCTCATACACACCAACACAGCCAGGCTTGCTTGCCCTCTGATGCTTCTGGGTTCAGTTAACAAGAACAGTGTCTGGGGCAGGAAACTACCATTATCGTCTGCCCCAAACTCATGCCTCTGTTATGTTAGGGAATCCCCAAGTCCTAGTGAGTCTGCTTCCTCTTGCCTCTTGCATCTGTCCCATTCATTTTCTTCTAGATAAAGTCTTATTGGAGCACGGCCATACCCTTGTTCAGGCCTTCATCATCTAGCCTTCGTATAACCTCTTCCTCTCCCATATTCCTAAATCAGGGTCCTGACTGAGCCCCTGCTCTACTTAATGTCTTTAATGGCTCCCTGTGTTCTACAGAAGAGCATTCAGTTTTTGACATCCAAAGACTTTGAGGCCTAGATGCAGTTATGTAAATGAAAGCTCCATGGAGACCACATGTATCTGATTCCCATTGCCTCTAAACCTAGGGCCTAGCACAGCAACTCTCACTGAATGCTCTCCCTTGAATGTTTTTCTTTAAATAAAAAATGGTGCCCATCTGTATTTCTAACCTCATTGACCACTAGTTTTCTCCATATATCCTGTTTTCTAGCACTAGTCCTGTATTTTAGCTTTCCTTTTCCTATTTCCAACACTGCTAGGTCTCTGTGTCATTGCTCTGCTCTCCCCTCACCTTGAAATGCCTTTTCCAACCTTCATTGTCTACAGAAACCCTACATCCCCATCAAGGGGCAGCTCACATGTAAGCTTCTTCCAAGCCGAAGGTTCTTCCTTGTGCTCTTGCTCACAGATCAGCGTAGTCGTTGTTTTTCCTTTGGCCCGAGATGATTATTTATAAATCTGCTAATGCTGTACTTTGTAAACTTTGTCTTCATCATTGATCCTCAAGACAGGAACTGACAAGTCTTCTCTGTAAAGGACATGGCAGTAAATATTTAAGCTTCACGGGTCATATATATGGTGTCTGTTGCAACGACTCAACTCTGCTATCGTGGCATGAAAGTAGCCATGGACAATATGCCAATAACATGCATGGCTGGGTTCCAATGAAATGGTATCAGCAAAAACAGGCATCAGGCTGGATTGGGTCCATAGCCTATAGTTTGCCGACCTAGATCCCTCAGCATGCTTTCTCACCTAAACGAATGAATAAATGAATGCACATGCTTCTTGTCACCATCTCTGTGGGTATATGGATGATGGTGGATCAGTTGGATTAAATAGGAAGGATGTGACAGTTCCCACAGGGTTCCCCTTGGCTCTTTCTCAAAGTGAGAAACAGAGAAAGGATGACTAACCTTGAATTGTTGAGTCGGTTCCAACTCATAGAGATCCTGACTAGGATTTTTCAGGGAGCAGCTGGTGGGTTTGAACCACCGACTTTATGGTTAGCAGTCCTGTGTTTATCCTATAGCACCACACTGGGACAAGGCCTTGAGTAAGCATTAGAATAAACCATTTACAGAATTTTGTATGTGGATGGGTAAAACAAACATTCCTTCGTTTAAAAAGGGCTCTCCACATTTGCAATTTTGCATTGGATCTCACCCTCACTCTGCCTTCTTTTAAACCAAGGAAAGCTATTACCGCAACAGCCTTAAAAGAAGCCTGGGCAGCCATCATCATTCAGAAGTATTCCCGTGGGTATCTTGTTCGCAGTTTGTACCAGCTGATACGTGTGGCCACCATCACGATCCAGGCCTACACCCGGGGATTCCTGGCGAGGAGGAGATATAGAAAGGTACAGCCGAAACTACATGCTTTCTGTGTAGGACACAAGTTATCTAGAACTCGTGTGAGATGATTTATCTGCACGAAGAGCTCCCTGGTGAACAGGGAGTTCTGGTGTGTGAGTGTCTGTCCTTATGTGCCTGGTACGGGTATGATTTGGTTATTGCTTTAAAACTTTCAGTGTCACAGGACTCCCTGAGTCTATGGCAAGGATTCCACACTTGGCACTGTGGAAAGACTTTGAAAGTTACATCTTCCATCACTGGAGGAACTGGTGAGAGTAACCATGGAGACCCAGTTTTCAATTCACAAAATCTTATTTTAAAGATGCTGGAGGAACATAAGGCTGTGATCCTCCAGAAACATGCCCGGGCCTGGCTGGCCAGACGCAGATTCCAGAATATCCGGCGATTCGTGTTGAACATTCAGCTTACTTACAGGGTCCAGCGTTTGCAGAAAAAGCTGGAAGATCAGGTCAGTGTTAATCATGCATCGTTTGTATATACTCTTTCTAACATAGTTTATTTTACTCTAGACCAGTTCCATAGATAATGCTCTTAAAATTTGTGCCCATACTAAGAGGTCTAAACAGTTTACATGGACCCCCTGTGCTAGGAAACACCATGTTGTGAAGGGCTACCACGGCCGGTTGTGTAAGTTGTTCACTGCCCAAGAGTACCTGTCCAAGAAGGGCAAATCCAGCCTGAGCTCCACTTGCTAAGCCATGTGTCCTGGTGTGAAGCTGTGTTCCTTTGAGGCAGGAGTGTCGTCTTCACACTTAGCAAAGTTTGCCTGTGTGCCAACCCTTGCTCCTTCAGGACTAACTGCGTCAGTCTGGGGTGGAATGGGTATGAGAGATAACATGTTTTAACTTGCTCAAAGGTGACCATATGGTCTAGCCATAGCTCTGCCTAGTTTGGAAAGATTCCTGATACTAATTCTCACTGGTAGGAAAAAACCCATATGCTCTCAATGGGTGGGATGGGCTGTTAAAATCCTGAGGGGCCTATTCAGTATCCAAAGCTGTAAAACTCACTCCCACGCCTTTCTCCAAGATGCCCTGCAGGTTGGCATTCAGCTTAGCTCTAAGCTATGCCATGGTGGTGTTGGCTGCTATCAGGTTGGTCCCTGACTCACAGAGAGCAGAATAAAATGGTCCCAGTTCTGTGCCATCCCATGGGTGGTTGCAGATTGGACCTTTATGATCCGTAGAGTTTTTCGTCAGCTAGTTTTTCAGAAGTGGGTCTCCAGACCTTTCTTTTGAGTCTGTCCCTGTCTGGAAGCTCTTCTGAAACCTACGCAGCTTCCTAGCACCACTCACACCTCCACTGACAGATGTGTGAGGTGTATGACTGGGGATACATCGCACATGTCCGTTATGAGACCTGTGATTTCTACACTAAACCTCAAGCTGTGCCATGCTATTGCTATTGTTAGGTGCTGTCGAGTTGGTTCTGACTTGTAGTGTCCCTGTGTACAACAGAACAGGACACTGCCTGGCCCTGGACCATGCTCACAATCACTGTGTCCACCTATCTCATTGAGGGTGTTCTCCTGTAAGATAAGCACTGGACTGCAAGATCAGTGTGAACAGCAAGGTCAGCAGTTCAAATTCATCAGCTTCTCCTCAGAAACCCTATATAGAATCACTATGAGTCTGAACCAACTCAGTGGCACTTAATAAGCACAACTCTTTTACTAATCCTCCTTGTGTGGTGCTGTGGGTTAATGCACTGGACTGCAAAGTCAGTTTGAACTTCAAGGTCAGTGGTTCAAGCTCATCAGCCACTCCTTGAAAACCCTATACAGGATCGCTATGGGTTGGAACCAACTCGACAGCACTTCACAACAACAACAAAAACAAATGCATGTGCCACAAATGAACTTGGGTTTTATTCAGTTCTCCTCATTGTGCTGTGGGGTAACAGGCCTACATGTTGTATGTTGTTGTTGTTAAATGCCATTGAGTTGGTTCTGACCCATGATGACCCTGTATGGGGTATCTAAGGAGCAAATGATGAGCTTGAACTGCCAACCTTGCAGTTCAAGCTGACTTTGAAGTCTGGCGCATTAACCCACAATGCCACACCAGGACTCCTTCATGTTGTATGTTGTTGTTGTTGAGTGCCATCAAGGCGATTCTGACCCATAGCGACCCTATATAGGGTTTCCAAGGAGCAGCTGGTGAGCTTGAACCACCAACCTTGCAGTTCAAATGGATTTGCAGTCTGGCGCATTAACCCATAGCGCCACACCAGGACTCCTTCATGTTGTGTAGCTTCTGCAAAGTAGCAGCAGATGCTGTCTGAGCTCAATTCTAGGCTTGTCCTGGAGCTCAGGGTTTAGACTGACTCCATGCTACAACAGCCTCCAGCATAGGAAGCTCTATGACAAGCTCCGCCTCTTGAGTTAATGGAAAGGTTAATCAATGCCAAACTGTGGTCAGTGTAAATAAACCTCTGATACATTTAGAGATGGTGTTAAAAGTTCTGAGAAGTTGATGGGACAGCTTCTTTATTTTGGGTAAGCCTCTTACCATCTAATGTTTCTCGTTGGTAGAACAAAGAGAGCCACGGATTGGTGGAGAAACTAACGAGCCTAGCAGCTCTTCGAGCCAGTGATGTGGAGAAAATTCAGAAACTGGAGCTGGAACTAGAAAGAGCAGCCACTCACAGACAAAACTATGAGGAGAAGGGCAAGAGATACAAAGACACTGTGGAAGAGGTCAGTGGCTGGTCTTGGGACTAGGGAATACATTGTGACTGTTTCCATGGGAGGCATGTGCATAGCAACATTCTCTTGTAAAGCGGCTACCTACAGAGCAAATCAGGCTTTGGTGTTGACTTCCATTGCAAAAGGGAACCTACCTTTTAGAAGGAGAGAGATCAGAGAACCTGTCTGGAAGGAGGTGAGGCCAGCCTTAAACTTTGAACTCTTACAAAGTGATGAGATTCCTGAGAAGGAGCCCTAGCTGGCTGCTCCCCATTCTTCCAGGCTAACCTTGGTCCCATGTTACTTTTCCACCTTGTATGCACCTCTCATACGAGTGATGGCTTTAACAGACAGAAAGGGATTCCCTCCCAGGTTAGGAGGCTGAAGTCCAAGGTCAAGGTGCCAGCTCTCGAGGGAGGCTTTCACTCTCTGTCAGCTCCTGAGGAAAGTCTTTGTCTCTTTTGAGCTTCTTTGCCTAGACAATCTTATCTCAATAAGATAAGATGCCTCAGCTTGGCATCTCTCTTTCCTCCATCTGTTTGCTAGCTAACATTTGATCTTTTTTATATCTGAGACGAGATAGGTTCAGGATACACCCTATGTAAATTCTGCCTCATTAACATATCGAAGACAACCCATTCCAAAGTGGGATTGTAGCCACAGGCCTAGAGATTAGAATTTACAACAACACACACTTTGGAAGGGGGCACAGTTCAGTCCTTGACAGTACCCTGTTGTTATGTGCCGTGGAGTTGATTCCGACTCATAGCAACTCATATACAGGGTTTCCGAGGCTGTAAATCTTTACGGGAGCAGAACGCCTCATCTTTCTCCCACGGAACAGCTGGTGACAGTACCCTAGAAGCATCTTTCCCAGAGCTGATGTAATAAAAAGAGCAGTAGACTGAACAAGGTGATAAATGTCCCAGGTTCAAATACTGTCTCTGTCACTGCCTCGCTGGGTGAACTTGGGCAAGTCACTTACTCTATCTGAACTTCAAGTTTCTTCATAAGTAAAATAGAGATAACAAAGAGAAACTGTCAGAGTTCAATTTTCAGATGAACTCATTGAGCCAACTGCCTACCAGAGTCCTGCACAGAATGAGTGAATGTTTTCTAAGAGTTCATTTCTATTACTGTGCATTACCCTACGCTTGCCAACATCATAAACATTCACCCAGAATTGGTAGCTGCGTAGAACCCCAATGTCATCCCTCTACCCTCCCCATGACCCTGCCAGTCATTAACCAGTAACACCAAGGGGCCTCCAGTTGCCAGACCAGTGGACACTTTACAGCGAGAACTTAAAATAAGAGAAATTCTATTACCACCGTATACCTTAAGCATGCCAGTAACCAGCTGCCATCTAGTCAACTCTGATTCATGGAGTCCCTGGGTGGTTCAAACAGTTAATACACTCAGTTACTAACTGAGGGGTTGGTGGTTGGAGTCCACACAGAGGCAGGTCAGAAGTCCTGGTGATTTATTTCTGAAAAATCAGCCGTTGACAGTCCTATGGACTAAGAAGCTCTGGTAGCGTAGAGCTTACGAATCGGGCTGCTATCCTCAGGGTCAGCAGTTCAAAACTACCAGCTGTTCCGTTGGAGAAAGGTGAGGCTTTCTGCTCCTATAAAGATTTACAGCCTCGGAAACCCTGTACAGGGTCGCTATGAGTCGGAACTGACTCCACGGCACATAATAACAACAACAACAACAACAGCTCTACTCTGACACACTTAGGGTCATCATGAGCCCTTACTCATAGCAATCTGAAAATGTGAATTCATTTTACATTATCAATTATGTCTTTATCTCACACTAAATATATTACAAATAAATTTCGCTAGCTATTGAGATACTCAAGACAGGGAGAAAGAGTTTCACACAGAAGGATTTGCTGTGACTTGAAGCCAATTCTAATTGACGTGGAGAAGAAGTTGAGTTTTGGTTCTTTCTCCTTTGTTCCACCAATTACTGGATCAGGTTGTGAACTAGAATTGGCTTCAAGTCACAGCAAATCCTTCTGTGTGAAACCAAACATCTTGTAATGGGCCACAGATAGCTGTTATCTATGGGGAGAAAAATACCAACATACTCCTCCCCCCCCCCCCCCCAAAAAAAAAAAAAGGCAGTGTTGATAACGAAAGTTGAAGCTAGGTTTTCATAGAAGGTTCTTTTTTTTATCCCTTGCTAGAAATTGGCAAAGCTTCAGAAGCATAATTCAGAACTAGAGATACAAAAAGAACAACTACAGTTCAATCTTCAAGAGAAGAATGAAGAGTTGAAAGGTAAAGCTCAAGGGGGCCTGGTAAACCCATACATTCACGGATCCATTCACACATAAGTAAGTATTGGGTGTGAACTGAGTTTTAAGGTGAATCAGGGCTCTCTCTCTGATGTAGACATCATGTGACAAGCACATTCTCCTTGTCTGTAGGCAGTAGCATGATTTGAATTGTGGTAGCTGTACCCTGTAGATTCAGCTATTTTACTTCCTGCATTTTGTCGAACAGCACAGCAATTCTCAACCTTCTCTGTGCCTCAGAACCTCCTAGGCCATGATTGGGCCTTAAGCCTAGAATTTTTACATTAGGAAATAGGGGGCTCGACGTGGCACTTGGAGCACTGATGGCTGAAGCATCAAGCTATTAGCTGAGAGATTGATGGTTCAAACTCACCAGCTACCCAACGGGAGAAGGATGAGATAATCTGCTTCTCTCAAAATGCACAGCCTTGGAAACCGTACTAGGGGAGCAGTTCTAGCCCTTTAGACTTGCTGTGAGTCAGAATCCACTTGCTTACAGTAGGTTTTGGTTTTTGGTTGCTGTTGTTTGCTTGTCACTTGAGACAGCTCACTCCAAGCTGTCAGACACTAGTCCCTTGGCACCAGTGAGAATAACTTTTCTCTAGGTGTGAGTGCAGCCACTCAGAGCCCAGCTCAGCCCAGCCAGAGCTTTTCAAATTAGAACTGATAGCTCTTGCTAAATCCCAAAAGAGGCAACAGGAACCGTTAGTACCTTGGTGATTCCTGGTCACAGAGTTTAAACAACCACACTCTGTTACCTTATCCAGAGGGCTTTTCCTTAGGCTCCTACGTGGGGGCAGCCAGCTAGGAGAGTTGAAGACTGGGATGCTCACAGCAGCACAGGCCCAGCAGGTAGTGGACACTTCAGGATCCAGGGGGACACAGAGCCCTGTGGGTGCAGGTCAAAGTGTGTCGGTGAGGAGGAAGGTAAACACCATGGGTCCAGAATTGCTATTCGCCTCCTCCTGGGCTCCCCTGTGCGTCGGGCTCAGAGATGAGATAGAGTCACGGAGATGTCAGTGAAATACAAATAGTGAAGTCACGCTGTGACGGACCCATCTGTCATCTTGCTCCCCCGCTGATGAGTGCCTATTGCATGTGGACATATTAGGGAAATGGGACCCCCATAGCCTTGGAACATCCTGAACCAGGGAGAGAGTTTGCTAGCTTGTCAATTGGCCCCTTATCCTACTGAGTTTGTGTTTGAGATTCTTGTATTTAAATGGAACAGCTGTTTTCTTCTGTGCTCTCTTCCCCAGAGGAAGGTGGATATTTCCTTATTTTCTTGGTTATCATAAATCATTGGTTCTCAATCAGCGGTGATTTTGCCCAGGGGTGATAGTTACTGGAGGCATTTTTGATTGTCACAACTGGGGGAGGGTGCCACTGGCATTTAATGCACAGGATAGCTCCCTCCCCCCAAGAAAGAATTAGCTTGGCCAAGATGTCCAGAGTCCCAGGATTGGGAAACTTGACCATAAATCCATCAAGTTTCCCCTGAAGTAGTTTATTTTTAGTAACAATGCTTATTCTCTTATGTTGTTGTTGTTGTTGTTATGTGCCGTGGAGTCGGTTCCGACTCATAACGACCCTGTACAGGGTTTCCGAGGCTGTAAATCTCTATGGGAGCAGAAAGCCTCATCTTTCTCCTGCAGAACAGCTGGTAGTTTCGAACTGCTGACCTTGCAGTTCACAGCCCGATTCGTAACCACTACACTACCAGAGCTCTCTTATTCTCTTATAGCCTATATATTTTAATAAAACAAAGGTATTCAGACCAATAAAAATATAGTGCAACCTGTGAGAGCTGGAACTCAGTGGGACTCTTGTGTTTTTCTGGGTCTTGCAGGTTTTCTGCCTTACCACTTTCCTATCACTCAATTTAGTGGGAAATATTTGTTTTTCTTCTCTGACAGGTTTCCACCTTACACAGGTTCTGGATCCCACAAGTTTTACTGTACTATTAATGAAGCCAGTCAGAGATTTTTAACTTGATAAATTTGTCAGAAGTATTCTTTTGAAACCTCCTTTACCTGTATTTTTGGGTTTTTAAAGAATGGCCATTAACACTCTTTTCTTATGTCCCATTTATAACAGATACCTGACTGATCTTATGTTCTCACTTTCTTAAACATGACATGAAGCAATCCAGCCCTTGGTTTGGCAGGCATATTCAAAGAGCCTTCTCTTTTCACAGAGAAAATGGATGACCTCACCAAGCAGCTCTTTGACGACGTGCAAAAAGAAGAACGACAAAGACTGTATGGAATCTAGTCTGCTCTACCATTACCACTTCCTTCTCTCACTGCTGTTTTGTATTTTGCTTCTCAGCTTGCAGATAGCAACTAGCTCTGCACAGGTCACAGATATGGGAGAGTGGGGTATGAATGTTTGTAGGAGGTCAGAGGCTTTGAGATTTGTGACAGCTAAGCCCCCTGGTGTGCACATCTGGCACGCTGCCCAGGTTCTGGAAGTCTCCATATGCCCTCTCCTGTCCAGGCACGGTGCACACTGGGGATTTCTTACTTCTCTGTGTTGCTAGAATGCTGAGAGGTTCTCAGGTGGTCACCCTTTCCACCTCAAGCAAATCCTAGAATTAAGATTGTTGTTGTTAAAATGAAAGACTGCCCAGTTCTGCACCATACTCACAATCGTTGTTAAGTTTGAACACATCGATGCTGCCACTGGGTCAGTCCATCTCGCTGGGGGTCTTCCTGGTTTTTGCTGAGCCTCCACTTAACCAAGTGTGATGTCCTTCACCAGGGACTGGTCCCTCCTGATAACATGTCTGAAGTATGAGACAGTGTTGCCATCCTGGCTCCTAAGAAGCATTCTTGCTGTACTTCCTCTAACACCTATTTGTTTCTTCTTACAGCAGTCTACAATACATTTAATATTCTTCTCAATACTATAACTGTATTGGGCTGCTAACCACAAGGTGAGCAGTTTGAATCTACCAGTCACTCATGGGAGAAAGATGAATCTTTCTAGTCCCATAAAGATTTACAGCCTTGGAAACCCTATATAAAGTTGCTATGAGTTGGAACCGACTTGGCAGCGCATCACCACCAACACCATAACTCAAGTGCATCAATTCTTCCACAGTTTTCTTACACATTATCCAACTTTCACATGCATATGAGATGATTAAAACTACCACAGCTTGGGTCTGGCTCACCTTAGTCCTCAAACTGACATCTTTGCTCCTGAATACTTTAAAGAGTGTGAACACTTGCCTAGTGCAATACATCATTTGATTTCTTGACTGCTTCTTCCATGATTGTGGATCCCAACAAAATGAAGTCTTTGACAACTTCAATCGTGTCTCCATTTATCATGATGTTATTTATTGGTCTTGTTCTGAGGATTTTTGTTTTCTTTCCAATGAGGTGCAATGTATATGAATGCTGTATAAGGCTTTTGATCTTCATCAGTAAGTATTTAAGCCCTCTTTGCTTCCAGCAAGTAAGATTGTATCATCTGAATATCACAGATTGTTAATGAGTCTTCCTCCAGACCTGATACCACATTCTTCAGATAGTCCAGTTTCCAGATTAACATTGTTAAGTGCTGTAGCGACTCACAGCAACCCTACATAGGGTTTCCGAGGAGTGGCTTGGTGAGCTTGAACCGCCGACCTTGTGGTTCAAACCAACATTGCATTCCAGTGTGCTAGCCTACAGTGCCACACCAGGACTAATACTGGGTAGGAAATAAACTTCCCTCCCTTCCCCCACCTGTTGTACCTGTTAACTTGACTCCTGTCCCAGATAATATTGTATATAACCCACCTGGAAAAATTAATGCAGGTCCCAAGAACCTTGTACTATACCAGGCTCCACTTTCCTTATCTCAGTGTCAAAGCCTCCCAAGACCCCATTCTGGTACTCATCTCAAAGTAAGGGTGCCTGGCAGGGCACTGGTGAGAGAAGGAACATTCTTGGCAAGTCTCTATTGGGTTCGAGAAGGCATCGTGCTGGCTGAGGTGGTGTGATAGTCACCTTTCCTGTGCAGTCAGCAGGGTGGCCTGGGCCTGGGGGAGAGGTTAGGTGAGGCGATGACACTGAAGAGCTCCAAGAGTTAACATGAAGGGTTTTGTGGTTCTCAACAAGTTTTAAATAGGTATATTTAACTCATTTGCCTTGAAAATGTTTTTCAGTGAACTCCTAACTACAGGGAGAGAAATGAAGCTCTTGACTTCTCACGTTGGCCAGGGGCTACTTGGGAGTCATTGCAAGCAGTGTCAAGGCTGTCTTTAACCTAAAGGAATTGGTGGCAGTCTCCTGAAAATGAGGCCTTTGTCTATTGAAACTGTCACTTAGGGTCTAATTAAGTTGTCTCCTTTCCCTGGTCGCCTCTCACTATTTTTGAAATGATACATTGTTCCAACTAATTAATTCATTTCTTCCTTTGCTGACTTAGACTTGTTGAAAAAAGTTTTGAACTGAAAACACAAGACTATGAGAAGCAGATTCAGTCGTTGAAAGGAGAAATTCAAGCTCTCAAGGATGAGAAAATGCAACTCCAACTTCAGCTGGAGGAAGAGCGTGTCACCTCCGGTGGCTTGAAGGGGGAGGTGGCCCGACTGACCAAGCAGACAAAGGTAGACACTGCATCTTACTTTTCAATAATCCCTCAGCTGTAATGTCCCTGCATGAGCAAAAGCAGTTCCATGTTCCCCTAGAAGCCAACCGTTGAAAATCCAAACCACATGAAATCAATGCCACCTCACAGCAACCCTGTTGGTCAGAGTAGATCTCCCCCCACAGGGTTCCCAAGGCTGTACTATTTCTTCTTTTTCCCGTGGAGCCTCTGGTAGGTTTGAACCACCAACCTTTTATTTAGCAGCGAAGCACTTTAACAACTGTACCACCAGGGCCCATATTTTGCAAGTCAGCTTTCCATTGTTTGGGGGCGTTTTTTGTTTTTGTTGTTTTTTTTTTCTTTTTAGCACAAATAGCAAGGTTATTTGGTGACTACTGCTTGCAAACATTATCCAAGCTATTACAGCCAAGGAGGCCTTCAGGGCTAGATAACAGCCTCACACAGGAAAGGCACAGGGCTCTGGGGACACAGGAAAGGCTGCCCTCAGCCATTCAGCACCATCCGGACAAGCTCTTTGTAGTTGATACAATCATTGCTCTCCTCATGTCCTGCCACCAGCATCTCTGCTTCTTCCTCTGTCATCTTCTCACCCAGTGTGACAAGGACATGCTGGATTTTAGCACCCATGACAGTGCCATTCCCTTCCTTGTCAAACACCCGAAGTCCTTCAACATAGTCCTTAGAGGTGCCCTGATCCTTGTTCTTGGCCACAGTCTACAGCATGGGCAGGAAATGCTCAAAATCCAGCACCTTCACATTCATCTCGTCACTCTTGGGATTCCCCAGGACCTTGAGCACCTTGGCGTTGGTGGGGTTCTGGCCCAGGGCGCTCATCATGTCCCCACACTGGCTGTACAGGATCTTGCCATCATCTTTTCTGTCAAACAGCTGGAAGGCCTCATTCAACTCTTTCGTCTGGTCCTTGGTGACGTCACACATCTTGACTGCTCGGTTCTGGGGACCTTTTCCTGCAGTAATGGCCCATTGTTTTTTGATGTCTACACTGAAGGTGGACAGTGAATAAGGAAAACCGTAGAAGAATTGATGCATTTGAGTTAGGGTGTTGGAGGAGAATTTTCAAAGTACCAGGGGCTGCAGAAAGAACAAACACATGTGTGTTGGAAGAAGTGCAGCTAGAGGGCTCCTTGGAGGCCAGGTTGGCCAAACTTCATCTCTCATACTTCGGACTTATTGTCAGGAGGGACCAGTCACTGAAGGATATCATGTTTGGTAAGGTGGAGGGCCAGAGAAAAAAGAGGAAGAGCCCAATGAGATGGATTGGCCAAATGGCAGCATCAGTGGACTCAAGCATGGCAACAATAGTGAGGTTGGCCCAGGATCGGGCAGTGTTTTGTTCTGCTGGGCATAAGGTCGCTATGGGTCGGTACCGACTCGATGGCACCTAACAACAACAACAGACACTGAAGTTATTCAAATATGTTGACCTAGAGAATGCTTCCCAGTTAAATTATAAATTGATGTGAACCCTTGTGATACATCTATAAATACCTGTTTCATTAAATTACCTTAATATCGGAATCATTCCTTAAAACTGTTATCAGAAAATCCACAAAGGTCTTTGAATTCCTTCTTTGCCAGAAAACACAAATCTGTTTAAATACAGTCTGGGGGAAAAAAATGTACTAACTCTGTGAAACACTTATTAGTAAAATAATTGTTAAGATTGTGCAGATATTCTCTGTAATACCTGTGCGTGGTTTAGAGGAGCTTTAGAGATAACGGAGGTTACCTTTCAGTTTCCTAACAGAGCTGCCCATGGTCTCTAGGCCTTAGTCTCCTAATGTTTGAAATCAGGGAATGACCTAGTTTAGGACCAGATGACCGGGAAGGCCCACTTTTAACCAAGATAGTGCTATGACAGCTTCATTCTCAGCATCCACGGAAGACTGATGCCAGTCGGTAGGGATCATGTCATCATTGTGTGACAGCATTTGGATTTAGTCACCAGTAGATGTCACTGGCTTCTTCACTTGTAGCTCAAACCGGGGTCCAAGCTCTAATGTGATGTATTAAAGAAGTAGGTTTCATTTTCAAGGAAAATAAACTCACAAGTGTCAGGTTTTATGCCTTATACTTAGTTTATAAAGCATTTATTGTTGTTGATGAGTGCTGACAAGTCAGTTCTGACTCACAGTGACCCTGTATAGGGGCCCTGGTGTGGCGCTGTGGGTTAATGCACCAGACTGCAAAGCCATTTGAACTGTAAGATCGGCGGTTTCAAGCTCACCAGCTGCTCCTCGGAAACCCTATACAGGGTCGCTGTGGGTCGGAATCGACTCAACGGCACTTCACAATAACAAATAGGGCTTCTGAGGCTGTAAATCTTTGTGACAGACCTTGTGGTTGGCGGGCAAAGGTAATTGTTTATCACGTGGAGGAGCCACCCCACTCCCCAGAGGAGCTTCAGAAAGGTCATGAAAAAATTTAACCATCTTTTCATTCCATTTGTCCAAGAACTTTGTGAAGCCCGCTCGTGTGACTTGGAGCATTCACCAAAACATTAGAAAGAAGAGCAGCACTTTAGGATCCAAGAGTCCTAGGTTCTGCCATCAGCTTGGCATGTGACCCTGAACATCCCGTTAAACCTTTCTGTAGCTTCGGCTTCCCAATCTATGAAGGATCACTCTACTGTTCAGAGGACCAGGTCATGTGTAGAAAGTGCTCAGCACGTCAGTGAAAGTCCTCTTCTTACCCAGTGTTAGTTCTGCAACATTCCGAGACTGAGACACCATCAAGGAGTGGTTGATTATCACCCTGCTCTTCCTGAAAAGCTGTTTAGCTCCCATAGCTACAAAAGCACAAACCTGCGGTCCTCAAGGTGAGCTTGATTAGGCCTATGAAAGGTCAAGTACAGCCTCTTTCCCACCAACAGAGCTGCCCCTGTATGGACTCCTAGCCCACAGACCATTCGCCTTCCCCACAGCTAGCTCTCAGACCTCATGGGCTCGGCTCACACTTTCTCTACCACTTTTCCATATCTAAGCCTGGCTGAAGTCGAAACCCACAATTATGGAAGTGGCAATCCTTGCATCCAAGCTTTGGTTTCCCAGTGAAAGAGAGTTTCAGTCCTGTGATGTCACCTTTTTCAACTCCTCCTCTCCCATTCCATCCAGAACTTGTAGGAAGTCGTTTTGTTTTTTTTCCCTTTACATAGTGGAGAAGCTAATTTGGTTGCTATAACCAGGTAGTCTGAGAATAAGTAACAGTATTTGAAGCAGTTAAACATGCTTTAAAGTCAAGCTATGTGGGTAGCAATGTCGTGATATTATATTAACTAAGCAAACTACAGTGAGGTTGCTTTGCATGTCTACACAACACTGCAACACTGTGTCGATGTAAATAATAACAGGTTTGTTTTTTTGTTTTCCTTCATCTGATTCACCATCACTGTGACTCAGACAATCTCTGAGTTTGAAAAGGAGATAGAGCTGCTTCAGACACAGAAGATAGATGTGGAAAAACATGTGCAGTCACAAAAACGGGAAATGAGAGGTAACAAAAATGTGAGACACTCAGTCACTGGCACACAGACTGAATTTATCATAGATGTGTCACTACTGAGGAATTGTGTCTTCTATTGGTTTGCTAGCTGGTTGGTTGAATACCTGGTATGTTGGTTAGTTGGTAGATTGAATAGCTGGTTGGTTAAATAGCTGGTAGGATGGTTAGCTGATTGGTTGGGTAG
>NW_006408522.1:21187546-21217265 GCF_000296735.1 Chrysochloris asiatica
GGATTGGTTGGGTAGCTGGTTGGTTAGATAACTGATTGGTTGAGTAGCTGTTGAGTTAGTAACATGATTTGTTGGATCCCTAGTGTGGTAGTGAGCTGATTGACTCTGTTTCTGGAGACTATGTAAAGCCAGAGAACTGGTCCTAGAAAGGCCCTTGTTGTTGTTGTTGTTGAGTGCCATCGAGTCAGTTCCAACTTATAGAGACCATTTATAGGGTTTTCTAGACTATAAATCTTTGTGGACCAGAAAACCTCATCTTTCTCCCTCAGTGTGGTTGGTGGTCTCAAACCACTGAGCACCTGGTTTGAAGTTCAATGCTTATCCTACTGAGCCCTGTTGTTTTGTTGTTAAGTGCTGTGGAATCTTTGACTCATAGTGACCCAGTATAAGGTTTCCAAGGAGTAGCTGGTGAGTTTGAACCTTGTGGTTCACACCAACCTTGTGGTCGAGTACTTATCCTATAGCAACCATAGCAGGACTCCAGAAGGGAGTCATGCAAAAATGTATTTACACAAATTCTGCCTTTTTCTTGTAGAAAAGATGTCAGAAATCACAAAACAACTTCTTGAAAGCTATGACATAGAAGATGTAAGAAGCAGGTAATCAATTCTCTTTTTTGCTTTATTAATCATTATATACTTTTAAGCATTTAAAAGCATGTAAAACATGAGGAAGGTTACTTTCTTACTTTCTTGGCTTTCCAGGCTCTCTGTGGAAGATTTGGAACATTTAAATGAAGATGGAGAACTTTGGTTTGCTTATGAAGGACTAAAGAAAGCAACACGGTTAGAAATTTCCCTCAGCATTCTTTTTTATTTTTAAAATATCTCTTGACTCAGGAAGTCATAGAAAGACTGTAAGAAAGTCAAAAGTTTATCTTTCATGGTACAGAGAGTAAATTTCTTACAATAGAATGATCTAATCACTACTAAAACTACTTCTCTCAGACTTAAGTAATTAAATAATGAATGGCAATCATTCAATGGACTAACCTGCCTAGTAATAGTCAAAGCCTGGAGAGTGAAACATGATGATGCTCAGTAAGTTGTCCAATGTTACTACGGTGGTGGTTATGTGCTGTAGAGTCAGTTCTGACCCATGGCCACCTAGCATAGTGTTTCTGAGGCTGTAAGTCTTTATGGGAGCAGAAAGCCTCAGCTTTCCCCCATGGAACAGGTGGTAATTTCGAACTGCTGACTTTGAGGTTAGCAGCCCGATATGTAACCGCTGCGCTACCGGAAATCTAAACCAAAAACAAACTCACCGTTGTCAAGTTGACTCTAACTCAGCAACCTTGGAGGACACAGTCGAGGTGTTCTATTGGGCTTCTGAGACTGCAGATCTTGATGGGATCAGACAGCCTCTTCCTTGGAGAAGCTGGTGGGATTGCACTTAGTAGACTAATGCTTAACCCACCATACTATGAGGTCTCCTTTGCTAGGTATATTTCAATTTAAGAGTTTGATGAATATTTTTAAATTAGTAAGAGAGGGAAAATGTGATTTTAATAAATGCTTCCTAAATGGCTAGAGGGTTTTATCATTGTACAATCCTAATTTCATAGCTAGAGTCCTGGTGTGGTGCTTTAGAATCAGCACTAGACTGCTAACCCCAAGGTCTGTGGTTCAAACCCACCAACTGCTCCTCGGAAGCCCCATATAGAGTCACTCACTGTGAGTCGAAACTGACTGGACGGCACTTAACAACAACAGTGCTGTAGCCAAAGCCCTGGTCACACAACAGTTAAGTGCTCGGCTGCAAACAAAAAGGTTGTCAGTTCAAACCCACCTATTAGCTTTGTGGAAGAAAGACCTAGTAATCCACTCCCATAAAGATTGCTGTTGTTAAGTGTCTCTGAGTTGGTTCCAAATCATGGCAACCCTGTGTAGGGTTGCTGAGGAGCAAGTGGTGTGGAACAGTTCCTACTCTGTAAAATTGCAGGTTGAAACTGACTCAGTGGCACCTAACAACAACAACAACAAATTCCATAGCCTGTGCCTGTGTATATAAGTCAACTTCATGGACTTAATGTATCTTTAGATTTTAGTAATCTACACACACACACAGCCATCATGACAGTAGAATGAAGACCTTCTACTCTAGTTTATTCCTTCCTCTAACAGTGTTTTGGAAAGTCATTTCCAGTCCCAGAAGGACTGCTATGAAAAAGAGATTGAAGCCTTGAACTTCAAAGTGGTGCATCTAAGTCAAGAAATCAACCACCTGCAAAAAGTATTTAGAGAAGAGAATGACATCAACGAAAGTATCCGTCACGAAGTTACCAGGCTGACGTCAGAAAACATGGTATGGTCTCAGCCATGAGCCCCTGGCAAGGCCCTATTTCTAGACACATTATTTGTTGGTAGAGCAAAATTCGGTCGTCTGGCAGTAAAATGATGGGTATGCATTACCAATTCACTGGGTCAGATGATAAAATTGTATAATTTCCCCAGACTTGAGAACACTTTGATTGAAAGTTTGTTTGTTTACCATAGAAGGTGCTCAGATTTTATGGTGTGTGTGTGAATAACCCCTTGGAAAGTGGGAGGGGGTGGAATAAAGGTAGAAGGTTGGCCCATGAGAGAGGAATGAATTGGGAAGGCCAGTGCCCCTGCTTATGCCCTGGAGCTTACCTTCTCAAGGACTTCTCTCCCCTGGTGCCCTCCTGTCCCACTAGTTTCATCCTGCCTTCTGACTTATTCCTACTGGCATGAAGAAATGCTATCAGAAGCTTCAAAACACTCCTTTCTTAATCCCACATCCCCTGAGCTGGCCAGGTTTCTTCAAAGGCCTTTTATCCATACCTCTGCTTTTCCCACTTACTGTCTGGCCATCCCATTCTGCCCTGTGCCCCATCCACTAACAATCTGTCTTGACAGGAGGAAACCACCAGGGTTCCGAGGCTTCATCTGACTCAGTCTCTGAGCAGCACTTGACAAAGTTCATCACTTACTGAGCACTCTGTCCTCTTGGCTTCCAGGATACCACACTCTCCTAGGTTTTCTTCCTGTCTTATTGGCTGTTCCTCCTCAACTGCTTTCCTGTCTCCTCCTCTGCACTGACCTGGAATTATCAGAACATCTCAGGACTGCATCATCAGATGAGCAGGCTTCATGTCTTAGTTTATTCCTTGGGTGAAACTTTGACTGAAGTATTTGCTATGAGATCCATTGCCCAATCAAAGAAATAGTCATTTGAACTTCAGAGGCATAGGTATATTTATAAACTTGACTAGCAGAAAAGCTTTCTAACCAACCTGGAGAGTAAATGATGGACATGTAAAGAGATATACAGATAGACAAGGACGAAGGGACAATGGACTGTGAGCAGCAGACTGGATGGCTCCAGACCTCCGCTAACAGAGCAGTCCACACTCAGAGACCAATGATGTCATGAGAAGATGATGTCTTGGGTCTAGACCAAAGAGACTGTGTGCCATTTCCTCCCAGTGCAGAGTGATGTCCATGCCCCTCCCTCAACTCAACAAAGGATTCCCATGTGCCCTCTCCCACAGTGCACTTCTTTTTCCCAGAAGTCTTTAGTGATGCCAGGGGTTGCACCTGGGAGGGAACTGCTTCCTCAGAGTATACTGGCATGCCCAGACACTATATCTGTTTTGGGATTAAAAAAAGAAAAAAGCACAAAGCCAGTCCAATCTAATGCTTTGATCAGGCTTCTGAACAACTGTGCTACACATGGTGTCCTGGTGTGGCACTGTGGGATAAAGCACTGGCCTGGAAGGTCAGTTTGAACCACAAGGTCGGTAGTTCAGACTCATCAGCCACTCCGTGGAAACCCTATACAGGGTTGTTAGGAGTTGAAAGCAACTCAATGGCACTTAATGGTAGCAACAACATACTACACATATGTTCCGTAGTTTGCTTCTACATTATCTCTGAATTTTTAAAGCTCAGAGATGAAAGTATCTTCTATTCTAATGTTTGTAATTCTACTCTAAAGATGATTCCAGACTTTAAACAGCAAATTTCAGAACTGGAGAAACAGAAACAAGATCTTGAAATCCACCTGAATGAACAAACTGAAAAAATGAGAGGTAATTGAAACTCTCATGGGCCTGCCTGTAGAGTGGTTTCCTGTCCCCAGGAAATGGTACCAGAAAGTCATCTTACCCAGGAGTCTCAAACAGATTCTCCCCTGGCCCGGGTGACATCAGAGTGAGAAATGGGGAGGGCAGCGGGAATAGTAAGATGTATGGGACTGGAGAGAATGGGCCCCAATTAAAGATGTCTCTCAACTTCTTTGGTTGTTTCCAAGTGGGGACATGGGTGCCACTGTTGCTAGATTTTCAGATTTTTAAACAAAAGCTATCAGTCCAAACTTTTATGTAAAATACCACAATTTTAGAATATCAGTTTAAAATTTTTTTAAATATTGCTCAGTCCAACCAAAACCACATTGCTAGGTACACAGTTTAAGACCTACCATAACTGAAAATGAGACCAAACCCGAACCAGGATGCAATCAAATGCAAAATATGACATTTCTTCTCATTATAGGAAAACTAGAGGAATTGTCTAATCCATTGAATAACACCCATGAAGGGACACGGAGAAAGTAAGTGTTAACATGAATGTGCTTCAAGTTCATGCTCATATTGTGTTTTTCTTAAATTGTGGACAATTCTAAGACGTGTTCTTAGGCCAAAAAAAGCAAGTTACTGATTAGTGTGTGTCTGAAGCTGGGTTTTCTAGAGAAGCAAAGCCAGTGAAACATACATATGTATATACTTACAGAGAGTAATTTATTATCAGGAAATGGCTTACAATTTCTGAGTCCAAGGTCCCTAGCAGAAGAAAGAACCTTTCCTGCATGTCCAATGCATTGGGAGCAGGCCACACCCCCAAGGAAGCAGCCCTTCAATTGATTGGCTGTTCACAGCTACTCATCATAGAGTTAACTATACCTGTATTAGGTTTTGTCACCATGGGAATAAGCCCATCTTAGCTGCTAAACCCTGGAGATCCTGGCCTAGTCAAGTTGACACAGAACCCTAACTATTACAATGTGCTTGATTCAAGTTGGGGGGAAAAAAAGAAATATGTTTACACATACATGCACAATTTGTCAATGGATGGACTGTCTGAGTGAATGAACAAGAAACAAAACATTGGTTGATTCCAGAGAGGGTAATTGTAGCTAAGACACAGGGGAAGGGAGGAGATTAACTTTTTATTGTTTATACTTTTGCACCTTTGGAATATTATGCCATCTCCATGAATTATCTATTCAAAATATGGATAGAGTAAAATTGTGTGGGAGAGAAGAGCTTTTTTGAGCAGATTATTTAGGGTCAAATCTGTGTTGCTAGAGTTCAATGCTAACTTCCTACCCTGCTCAAATGTACATCCTGCAGTAGCTCAAAAGAGAAAACAAATCTTTACAGCGAAGATCGTTTCCACCCCCTCCATACACAGAGTAGACAGGGATGCGCAACTTGAACATTGGCTAACCCAATAGGGGGCCTACAAATTCAAGAAGTGACTGGCTTACAAGCTTTCAAGAGGGAGCCTAGATCCAGAGGGCCTGGAGGAAGATAGAATCTCCACTGAGTAGTATCCAATCTGTCTGGTCAGGGTGATAAAAGGAGATGGGGATAGGTCTCTTGTGGTACAATAGTGAATAATTGTTATCAGGACTGATTGTGAGGGTTGGAATTGTAAAGGTAGACATTTTGTAGCAAGGAGAGGAGTGATTAACTTTGCAGTCTAGGAGCAGAGGTCCCTGGGACCATGACGGGAGAAGTGCCGAGAACAGGACCCTACCCAGAGAAGCAGTGATGCCTGAGATGGAGGCAGAGATGATGACATGGCGAGATGGAGACGCTGGGGGACCTGGAGAGGGAGAGGGGCTGTGTGCTGACTACTAGGGTGGGGGGCAGGCTTGCAGGGTATATACCCTTTTGTTGGTTGATGATGCATGGAGGGGATTGTAACCATGGCAATGAAATGATATACAATAGAAGGAATGTAAAACTAATGTTCTCCCATGTAAAGTATCACATAATTCACAAAATAAAACTTTTTTTTTTTTAATGTGCTTCCTGATCAGCAAAGGGGCTAGTGCCCTAGTGGAGCCCTGTGAGGAGAATATTTTGTTTGAGACACTTATATTTTCCACAAGAGTAAATGGATACTCTACATCTTTGAGAGTTTTTTTAATCATGTGACTTTTTCAATAGCCTTAAGACCAAATGAGGACCCAAAATAGTAGGACGGTAGTGAGATACCATTTTGTAACTCTTTTGATGAGCTCTCCATTTTTCTTCTCTCCAATCCCTAGATTTTTGGGTGTTTAGTTCCCAGACTGTTTATTATCATTTGATTGCCCAGGTGGTAAGGGTAAGGGTGTGCTTAGGGAGCAACGAAGGAGGTGTAGTGGGGTGAGGGTGGGAATCTCTTAGTTAGCGAGGCTGGAGCAGACCTTGGACAATTATATGTCCCAACCAAGCGTGGTTCTCTTCCTCCTACTTTAAGGACTCCCCTGTTCAGGGACTCTTTGTTTGACCCATAAATTAGCCAAAGTCTTATTCCATCTTTGAAAATGTCAGTGTTTGTCATGACAACAAGTGCCTTCTCCATGATGGGTCAAAGTGATAGAAAAAATTCCTTTAATCTTTTCTCAGAACGCAAGAAGTCCTGAATGAAATCCACACCAAAGAACAAGAGAAGCTCATCAGTAAGATTCAAGAAATGCAGGAGGTCAGCGAACATTTGAAGAAACAATTTGAAACTGAAAGTGAAGTCAAGAGTAGTTTCCTGCAGGAAGCATCCCGCCTCACTATGGAAAACAGAGTGAGGGTTTTTCTAACTTTCTGCAGAGCCCTCGGAATTCAGGAGGAAGCCAAACACTCTACACACTTTATGTTGTTGTTGTGATTAGTTGTCATCGAATCAGTTCCAACTCATGGTGACCCTACGTGTGCCCAGTAGAACTGTGCTTTGTAAGGTTTTTAAGTGTGTGACCTTTCAGTAGATCACCAGGTCCATCTTCCCAGGTACTTTTGGGTGGGTTTAAACCTCCAACCTAGCCATTTGCAACCCAGGGACTGCTATGCCCATCTTAGGAAATGTTTGTAGGCATCTAAGAACATTCCAGTCTTGAGCCGTACACAGCATTGGCAAGGTCACCTTACCAGGAAGGAAGTGCAAAACCCAGGTCCAACTTTCTGTACTATTTCTCTGCCTCCAGCTTCTAACATCCAAAGAGTTAATTGTCCACATTCAGAATTTTTAAGTTCTCTACAATGAGGAGTCCTGGCATGGTGTTTTGGGATAGGTGCTCAACCACACAGTTGGTTTGAGCCACAAGGTCAGCTGTTCACACTCACCAGCTGCTCCTCAGAAACCCTATACAGGGTTGCTATGAGTAGGAAGTGACTCGACAACACTTAACAACAACAAAATAATGAGCATTGCTTTATAGTAGAGAGAAAACACACATAACCAAAAAAAGCCAGTTGCCATCAATTTGATACAGTTCATGGCAACCCCATATGTGTCAGAGTAGAACTGTGTTCAGTAAGCTTTTCAATGGCTGATTCTTTGGAAGGAGATTGCCAGGACTTTCTTCTGAAAGACCTCTTAGTGAACTTGAACTTCTAACATTTCAGTTATCAGCCAAGCATGTTGATTCTTTGTACCACTAGGGACTCCAAGGGAAAAAAATGGGTCAAAGTAAATGTAGTATATCCATACAGTGGAATATTATTCGGCCATCAAAAGAAATGAAGTATAGATACATGCTAATATTTGGTTGAACCTTTCACTTCTTATGGTTCAAGAGCCTGACACAGAAGGGCACATGGTGTACTATTTTATTCCAATGAAATGTCCAGAATAGAAAAATCCACAGAGACAGAAGGTAGATGAGTGGTTGCCTAGGCCTAGGGGGAATAGAGAGTTCAGAGGACGGCAGCTGAAGGCTTCTTTTGGGGGCAGTGAAAATGGTCTAGAATTGATTGTGGGGATGTTGCACAGCTCTGTGACTGTCCTAAAAGCACTTTAAATGGATGTATACTATAATATACGAATCACATCTTAAAACAGCTGTTACCAAAAAACTGGATGTAAGATGCTGTTAAGCTAATGTCCTTGTTTCTGTTTATTTCTGTAGGATCTTGAAGAAGAGTTAGACATGAAGGATAGAGTGATTAAAAAGCTACAAGATCAAGTCAAGACTTTAACCAAAACAATTGAAAAAGGTAGGAGAAATGATATCCACGTTCTTACATTTTGAGTTTTCAGGTAAGATCAACATGCATCTAATTGTTGGTTTCCTGGCGTAGTCCATAAAGAATAAATGAAAACCCAAAGGAATGACTCTCAACAGGTGATGTCTGGGGACCAGTGATGAGTTAATGGAATGATCTTTTGAGGCAGGAACACAGCTTTCCTGAGAATACCAATAAATGCAAGGAACTTTTTTCCTCTGCCTTTCTTTGTTCCCCCTTTAAAAAATGAAACTGTGAAAGAGTTTAAAAGTTGATTGTGTAGAAATGCAACTGCTTTTCCAGTTACAAAGGATCAAAATCCCTATTTCTATTAGAATACATAGAGAACTAAGGATGCCAGATGATCCTAACCATCTGGTCTCTTAGAATTTCCTCATTGCACGAGTTTCTGTGAAAAGGACTCTCAAGCCTTTCTTTCTTTCCTTAGTTTCTGTGTCACTGACCTTTCCCTGGCTTTTGCTCTCTTTTAACATGCTTCACTTTTGCTCTTTATTTCTTCTTTTTCTTCCCAGCCTTTATCGCTAACGCTGCCTCTTCATGATCTGGTCCTTTCACCTCTATATTCACTTCTTTGAAGAGTCCCTTTGTTCTCATTCATTCAACTGTCACCTCAAATTTAAAAGATCCAGAACTGAACTGATGATCTTTTTCCTCCAATAATAAGCGATAGAAATCTGCTCTATGAGGTCAGGGATCTTATCTGGTCTTCCTGCCCCTCATTGTGTCTTCATTGTTGGAATGAATGGACTGTCATCTCTCCTTTAGAACTACCAAAGGCACAGTCCAATCCTGGTATCTTCTCCTGAGTCCCACTCCTCCTTTGCCTCTCTGTCATGATCTCCAACTCAACGTGTCTAAATCTGAACTCATTAGCTTCCCTTTCTATTGATACATAGAAAGTTACCCCAAAGCTTGGCAACTAAAACCAATAAACACTGAACAAACAGCACACAATTTCTGAGAGTCAGGAACCCAGGAACAGCTTAGCAGGGTGTTGTTAACTCAATCATCAGCCAGGGACACTGTCACGTGAAGGCTCGAGGATCACTTCCAGGCTCACTCACGTGGCTGCTGGCAGGAAGACAGTGTCTCACGAACACACTGGAGGCACTACGTTCCAGGGCCCCTGCTGGGAACATACCTAGATCCAAGGCATTACATTCAAGAATGTCCAAAATATGGTATGTCCGTCAGGTATTTCTGCTTCATTTAATTGGTAAGGTGTGCTTTACCAATCAGAAGTCGCTGTGACCATGAGCAGTGTTGCAAAGTTAAGGCAGTTGACATTCTACCTTTATCAGTTTCCAGAGGAACTGAGCTAGTAAGTTAACCACAGGGAAATTTTTCATGCAGTAGAAAGAACGTTTTGCTAACCCTTGACCCACACACGTTATTTTAGCAGCCACCAGAGCCAACTCATGTGTCTTGGCCCAACTGGAATGGCACCTCCTCCATGAAGCCTTTTCAATAGCTCCAGCCTAGCTGTCATGTTCCCATGACCCCTGTACTGGCTTTCAATCGCTGCTGTAACAAATGACCACAAACTCAGTGGCTAAAACAACTCAAATTTGTTATCTTGCAGTTTTAGATGTCAGAAGTCCCAAATGGCTTTCATTGGGTTAAAAATCAAGGTGTCTGAGGGCCACATTCCTTCAGGAAACTCTGGCAAGAATCCATTTTCTTGCCTTTTCCGGTATTCCTTGGCTTCCTTCTTCCATCCTCAAAGATCACAGCAAAGTATCTTCAGAATCTTTCTTCTTCCATCATCACATCTTCGCTGAGATCAAGGTGAATCTTTGAGGACTAGAAAACAAACTGTGCCCTCCCATCCACCACCAAAAACATCTACATCCTAATTTCTGTTCTTGTTGGTTGGTGCCGTTGACTGGGTTCAGACTCGGGGACACTATATACAACAGAATGAAGTCATGCCCAGTCCTGCCACATCTTCACAGGGATTACGTTTGAGTCCACTGTTGCTGCCCCTGTATTTTTTTTCACTCACGCTCTACTTTCCCAAGCGTGATCTCCTTTTCTAGGAACTGGTCCCTCCTGACAGCATGTCCATAGGACATGAGCCCACGTCTCACGTCCTCACTTCTAAGGAGCCTTCTGGTTTTACTTCTTCCAAGACAGAGCTTATTAAATGTTCATCTGACAGTCTGTGGTATATTCAGTATTCTTCACCAGTGCCGTGATTCAAATGCATGAATTCTTATCTTGTCTTCCTTATTCCTTATTCAGCTTCTGCATTCATATGAGGTGACTGAAAATACCATGGCTTGGGTCAAGTGCACCTTAGTTCTCAAACTGATATCTTTGCTCTTCAACACTTTAAAGAGGTCTTGTGCAGCAGATTCCTAATTCCTCAAACCTGTGAACATGTTACCTTATATGGCAAAAGGAATTTTTGCAGATGTGATTAAATGAAGCGTCTTGGATTTTCTAGGCAGGACAAGTATACATCACAAGGACCTGATAGCGTGAGTGTCAGAGGGACAGGGTGAGATGGGCTGAAGAAAGCAGAGGTCAGAGCAGTGTGGGCACCAGCCAAGCAGTGCAGGCAGCCTCCAGAAGTGGGAAGAGACAAGAAAATTCTATTTTACCCTAGAACCTCCAAAAGGAATGCAGCTCTGCTGACACTTTGATTTTAGCTCTGTAGGACCCATTTTGGACTTCCAACCTCCAGAGTTAGGTAGTGCATTTTTGTTCCTTTTCATTACTTTGTTTGTGATCATTTGTTACAGCAGCAATAAGAAACCAACACAGCCACCTTAGTCAGGTATTGTGTACACCAAATGTTTCATGACTCTTGCTTCTTTCACTGTAACATTCACATCCTGAGGATAGGACCAGCATCTTGAACATTTTTCATATGCCCACACTGCTGGAAGCATATCAGCTGTACATAAGGACTCCTCCAAGAGTAACTCAGTTTTACCCATATAGATAATACTCACAGGTAGGGATTGCCACTAAGAACAAATTCCTCAGGATATAATAAAGTTTTAGGAGTTCATGCCAGATTGGGTGGAAAGAGACTGCGAAATCTCATTAGAAAACCTGTAGTAGAAGCTCTGTGTGTGTGTGTGTGTTTAGCTGACCATTTGCTTCTGTCTACAGCCAATGATGTGCACTTATCTTCAGGACCCAAAGAGTACCTCGGAATGCTGGAATACAAGAGGGAAGATGAAGCCAAGCTCATTCAGAACCTCATTCTTGGTAGTAAAATCTGAAAATCTGGAGTTTTGCTTGTCTTTGAAAACCTGAACTTGGTCACTGTTAGGTCCTTGGAGAAGTGGCAGACCCTTCTCCTCTCTCTTCCTCCATTGCTCTTCCCTTAGTCTGAGTTTTCTCAGCCTCAGCACTATTTGGCCAGGTAATTCCTTCTGTGGGGGCTGTGCATTGTAGGACATCCCTGGCTTCTACGTACTAGATGCCAATAACAACTTCTAGTCATGACAACAGAAAAATGTCTTCAGGCATTGTCAAATATCCCCTTGGGAAAGGGTACAAAATTGCCCTCAGTTATATGCCACTACCTTACCTTTTCCAAAGTTAATCATAAAACACAGTTTCTCATCTCTGTTTCAAGAGAAGAGCCGTCATGGAAATAACTGCACCTTCCATGCGCCATTTTGTTTCTACTGAGAGATTTGTGTACAGACAACATGACAGGGGATACCAGACTTATCTCAGTCATAAGTATGCCCCTTTGTGCATGCTCAAGGATTGAAGGATTTAGAACTAATCTCACTAGACCCTCTTTACCATCAGCCATCATCATCTACATGGTCCCACAGAGGGAGGAAGAAAAGCTATCTCTTTACCAGTTGGTCCCAAGATCTCTAAACAGAAAGCTAGCTGATGGGTAGCCATACTTCCTCTTTTTCTAAGTGATCCCCTTCAGAACACATCAAGCACACTTCCTTTCTACCTTTGCTGGCACACAGCTCTGGGGTCTCTTCTTTGTCCCACTGTCTCAGCGCAGTCATGGGAATTCTTTGCTTGCTTCTTTCCCTCCATAGGGAAGAGCACTGGAGGAAGAGAGAGGAAGAGGAGGAGAAACTGTGGAATTGGCTGAAGTTCAGGTTCTCCTTCACTGTATCTCCTTGCTGTTCTCTTCTGTCCAAGACCAGCTAGGCCATCTCTACATCATGTACCTGTTCCCCTACTCGGTACAGGTTCATGTGACTGCTGAGATCGTAGCCAGCCCTCATCAAAGAGGCTCAGGTGGTGGGAGTGGGTCTGGAGTTCCTTTCCTACATCTGGGTTCTGAAATCCAGGGACACCATACCAGGGAAGAGGAACAAATTCTGACTCTTCTTAAACCTTTTGAAGAGTGGAACGTACTTTATAAATGAGAAGAGGAACAGGTGGTACCTGCATATTTTTTGCCTAGAAAGGAACAAGACATTTTCTTCAAAGAGAAAAGAGCTCCCTATATATTCAGCTGCTGCCTCAAATATGGAAAAAAAAATAAGCCCCCTGCCCTACCTTATTGCTAGAGGTTCCTTAGGAGAAGAGCTGACTTGTTACTTGTAACCCTTAATGACTCTCTTGACTCCAGACTTGAAGCCTCGTGGTGTGGTGGTAAACATGATCCCTGGGTTGCCAGCTCACATCCTGTTCATGTGCATACGCTATGCAGACTCCCTCAATGATGCCACTATGCTGACGTCCCTCATGAACAGCACCATTAACGGCATCAAGCATGTGGTGAAGGTAGGTACTGCCTTTGACATTGGCCCTTGGTGTCATATCTAAGACAAAGATCAGTGTCATATAAGGGCTCATGTGACAGCAAGAGAGAGTTCATCACTCATTTCCTTTCTAGCTTTGGCATAACCCTAAAACCATTATTAGTCTACTGAGTCGTTTCCTAGAAACTCAAGTGGTAAATGAGTAAATAACTATGTAATTTAGCATTGACAGTTCCTTTAAACAGCCCTAGGTCCTTGTTCATAGAATCAGTTTGGCAGCAGTGAATTGGATTTTTTAAAGGGCTTTGGGTTCTTTCTGACAGAACAGTTGCTCTGTATAAAGAGCTCTTTGGGAACACTTGGCTTAGCCTCGAATCTTGGGATAGCCAGTTCTGAGCGTGTGAGGAAAAAAAAGATTAGAGTTTTTTTTTGCTATTCTGGGTATGCAAAATCCATTAGCCAATACTAAGTGGAGGCAGTAGTAAATTCCACTGTTTTTCCCCTGGGGAAAAAAACATCTGGTTCACAAGTATATTAAAAAGTCCAAGTTGTCGGGTATCCTAACTCAGTAGGCCACATAGGAAACCCAAAATAACAAACCCACTGCCATCCAGTGGGCTCCAACTCATAGCAACCCTGTACAGGGTTTCCAAGGCTGTATATCTTTATAGGAGCAGAAAGCCTCATCTTTCTCCTGTGGAGCGGTTGGTGGGTTTGAACTGCCAACCTGGTGGTTAGCAGTAAAGCGCTTATCTCCTATAAACTACCTGTGCTTCTTAGTTCTCATGGTAAGGAAACAGTAAAATATCTAGTATCTTTCATTCCCCTGCAATAGAGAAGCAGTGTTTGAAGGGATGTATTGAGCTTTACGGTGGGAGGTAGGGCCTACATCACTTTTAACAAAATGTATGTTCTAGAAGAGTCATGAAAAATTACATTTTATTTCAAATATACTAAGAAGAGGAAGGAATCAAAACAGTGGACGTGTGAGAGGTCAGAATAGGGGTATTTCTTCCCCTGCCCACCCCCACCCCCATGAGCTCAGCAGAAAGGAGTTGTGTTAGCATCTATTTAGTTTCCAGGCTCTTTACACTCACTGTCTTCACAGAAGTCACAGGGGAGTGGTCGGGGGCGGGGGGGAGGGGAGTTCTTGGAAGGAGCTCCTATAAATTTCTGTTTCTGTCATTCATATTTCCATAAATTGGGTATTCTTAAGACAAGATAAACTTGGATAGTGTTTCAGGCCATAGACACCTAAGTATCTGCCTCATTTTGCTGCTCATCAGTGCACTTTTGGGAGATGTTTAGCTAAATATTTATAAACCAATAGATACCTGGAGACTGGGAGTCTAAGTGCCTTCTCTCACTGGCACTCGATCCTCCTTCTCCAGATCTCCCTCCCTCTGCCTCTGTGTCTCCAGAACCTGTCCCATCACTACCTCCAGCCTACAGACACATGGAAGCCACCTCCATCTCCTCTTTAGCCTTGGTTCCATTTTTCTCTGCACCCAATGACTGCCACGGTGCTTAAGCTAGTGGGCTCCGCTGATTCTCTTCTCACAACTTACAATCTGGCTTCTACACTACACTCTACTGAAAGGTTGCCAGTAATTTCGTCTTACTAAATCATAGGCTGTTGCCTTCATTTTCATTCTCCTTAAATTGACTGAAGCATTACCATCATCACTTTGAGACTCTCCTACTTAGTATTTCAAATCCCAAGATTTTCTTGGTTTTCCTCTTGCCTCTGATCACTGTTCCTCTGCCTACTTTGCTGATTCTTTCTCTTCTTGTCCCTTAAGAGGAGTGTTCGCCCCAACAGAATCCTTGATCTCAAATTCTTGTCTGCCCACCATCTCTCCTTCTACCTCTTTCATGAGGCTTTCTCAGCTGCCTTAGTGCCCTGTCATCTCTCTCTCCTCCCAAGTTTTTATAGCAGTCCATTTTGATCATCTGGGCATTTCTCACACTCATTTAACTGTGTCCTACATAAGGTACATCTGTCTTAACAGTCACAATGGGAACTTTGGAGGGAATGACCAAGGCTCAACATTTCACATATGTTCCTGCAATGTCTGCTTCAAGCTTCGTAACTTTTGAGATAACCTGGAAAGAAATATTTTGTAAACTGTAATCTACTATACAAACATCATAAAGTATTTCTACTAGGGTTCCAGTTCATACATGCATGCATTTATTCTAAACAAAATGTGCATAAACATGTCTCTGTGATAAGTGCATGGTTACAGACAAGTTATTTCAGCAGTAAACTTGTCTTAATCTTATGCCTTAGGCCAGGTTTTCTAGAGAAGCAGAACCAGTGAAACATATATATGTATATATAGAGAGAGAAGTTTATTACCTAGGAAATGGCTTAAAGTGGCAGAGTCCTAGATCCCCAGCATAAAAGAGAGAGAGACTTTCCTCCGTGTCCATTATATTGGGAGCAGGTCACACCCCCAAGGAAACATCCTTTCAATTGATTGGCTGCTCATAGCCTGTCATCATAGAGTTAACTATGCCCATATTAGGCCTATCATCATGGGACTAAGCTCATCCCAACTGCTAAACCTCTGGAAATCCTGGCCTAGCCAACCTGACACAGAACCTACACCTTGTTAGGGTGCCTTCAAAAGAAACATCCCATCAAAACAGTGGCTTTTAAAAGAATCAGCTCAGTCAGCTAAGTTCAAGGCAAGGAGGTCAGCTTAGGAAGTACAGTGAATGTTTTGTGAAATTCCACAGGGGTAATCTTGATAAAGGAAAGGACACAGGATGATCAAGGGCCTTCTTAGGAAGCAGTTTTAAGAAAGACTGAATACTGTATTGGTTGGAAAAATTGCCAGAAAAGTTTCAGTGAGGAAATTTTTTCCCATCACAACAATGTATCTGCTCATTCTTGAAGGGTAGCAAGGACTGTCCTATAGAATTTCTTTGGGAAATCTTACCTTATTCACCTTACAGCCTTAATCTTGCCCCTTCAGACTTCTTTTTATTCCCCAAACTCAAAGAACGTTGAAAAGTAACATGATTTGAGTCTTTGAGGATTCCAAAGCTGCCATTTTGATGTGGTGTAAATTGGAGAGCTCAGAATTCTCTGAGTAAAGGCTATAGAGATGGAAACACTGTCTCCACAGGTGTATAGACCTACATGGAGGGGATGCTGAGAAATACAGCTTGACATTTTGATATTTTTGTTTAATAAAGGTGTCTATGATTTTGTATCAATACTTTTTGACTTATTCTCATCTAAGCGTGTATCCTTTTAGTATAAATGTGATAAAGACTTTATGCAATAAAAGAAAAATTAATTTTCATCAGAAGCTACCAGTTAACCAGACAGGTAAGATGTATCTATTCTAGGGATCCGAGGAAACATTATCACCAAACCCAACTTTATGCTTTGGTTTGTTTGTTTTTTTAAGGAACATTTAGAAGACTTTGAGATGCTGTCCTTTTGGCTCTCCAATACTTGTCATTTTCTCAATTGTCTGAAGCAATACAGTGGGGAAGAGGTAGGCACAATTGTCTCCTTTGTGTTTTGTGCTGACTGCTGGTGTATTACCTCCTCTCGAGCAAGTGCTCACTGTAGGGGTTAGGACTCAGAACACTCAACTTCAGGGACAGCCTCTTCTCCAAATGGCTTTCTGGCTTTCTTCTCACTCAGGAGGCCAACTTCACATCACCTGGTGGCTTCTGGGTATGCACCACAGGCAAGAGGCTTGTAGAAAGAGTCTTAGACCTTATACATGTCACTGAGTGTTTCCTGAACTTTTAAGTCAAGGAAGTAGATATGATGATTGTTAAATTTAACTTCTGCCTATAAAATTTTGACTCTAAAATATAGCCTTCGGTCCAGCATACCTGCTTTTTAAGAACTGCTGTCTCTTCTCTACAGTATTGCTTGGTCCCTCTAGATCTTAAAGTTTTGTCTTTTGTCATTCCAGCCGCTTCCAATAGGGGAACATCACAAAGGAGTTCCCTACTACGAATCAGGCTGTGAACCTTAAGGTCAGCAGTTCGAAACTACCAGCTGTTCCACGGGAGAAAGATAAGGCATTCTGCTCCCATAAAGATTTGCAGCCTCGGAAACCCTGTACAGGGTCGCTATGAGTCGGAATCGACTCCACGGCACATAACAACAACAACAACAACTGTCAATTACTTTGTTGTTAAGTACCCTCTAGTCTATTTGACTCATGAGCTACAATAACAAAACAGCTTTTAGGATTTTCACTGCTGCCCTACAAATAGTTTTCCCATTTTATAATCACCAGCCATATATGAATTTTCTAGTATCTCATATCTGTAGCAACGCTTGGGATTTACAGACATTTTAATATTTACCAATCTTACATATGTAAAATGATACCTTGTTGAATTATTTTGTATTTACTTGATCACTAGTGGGATCAGACATCATTTCATAGGCTTATTGATCATTTGGCTTTTCTTTTAAATAATCTCATTACAATTTCTCCGTTTTTCTGTAGGGCTAGTTTTTTTTTATTGACCGTTGTTGTTGTTGTTGTTATGTGCCGTGGAATCGGTTCCGACTCATAGCGACTCTGCACAGGGTTTCCAAGGCTGTAAATCTTTACGGGAGCAGAAAGCCTTATCTTTCTCCCACGGAACAGCTGGTAGTTTCGAACTGCTGACCTTGCAGTTCACAGCCCGATTTGTAACCATTACACTACCAGAGCTCCTTTTATTGATCTTTGGCAATCTCAATATGTTATGGGTAGAATGTGGCTATCTTCTTTTTTTCCATACAGAGTTCTTTGTCACGTATGGTTTTTTAATTTTGATGTACTTACGCATATCAATTTTGTCTTTTAATAATTTGTGTCTTATAGAAGAAATTCTTCCCTACTCTGAGACCATGGTGATTTTATCTTTTAAACTTTTAGAGTTCAAATTCAGAATTGACAGCTCTATTTTTAATGTATCTAAAATTGTTATAATTATCTTAAATTGATATATTTGACCTCACTTTTTTCTCCGTTTGAATAGTCAATTGTCTCAATGGAGAGAATGTAAAATAAAATATAAAAGTCTTGGTGTAGCACTGTGGGATAAAGCACTGGCCTACAAGATCGGTTTGAACTGTAAGATTGGCGGTTCAACCATGTGGTTCAAAAAAAGTCTCCTGATTCTTTTTCACCTATGCTTCTTACCAGAATGTAGTATTCTTGTTGCATGTTTTCTTTCTCTTTTAGGTCTCTGAACATGTTAAGTATATTTAATTTGAAATATTTCAGATCTGCATCTTATAAGTATGAGGTTATAAACTTCTTTTATTTATCTACTGACAGCTTACAGGAGTTCGTTTCCTTGGATGTCCTGGGATTTTTGTCCTCTAAGCTTCTGTGGAAGTTGTTTCCCACTGTGGTCTATAGGCTCTCGGGGCATGTATTTTTAGGGGTGGGGAGGGAGGGAGGGTGGTGACATCCAGATAGTGAGGTTGAATGGAGCTCGTGTAAAAAGAAATCATTGCAACTTTTTCTCCTTATAGGAAATGTATGCTACCTCAGACATCAAGAACTCATGTGAAACAAATCAATCAAACACTTCAAGTTTTACGTAGTGCAAGAGTTACAGCAGTTATAATATCATTACATCAATAGTATTTTACTTTGCTGTATGTCCATATTATTGTAACATTTATATCCTCAAAATTACTTTCAGGAATTCATGAAGCATAACAGTCCACATCAGAATAAGAACTGCTTGAGCAATTTTGACCTTTCAGAATATAGACAAATTCTTAGTGATGTGGCTATACGAATATATCACCAGTTCATTATCGTAATGGAAAATAACATTCAACCAATAATAGGTAAGAAAGTAATTGATGAGTGAAAGATATTTATAGAAACACTGAGACAATATTGTGTGTGTGGAATGTGTGATGACAATTAACATAATTTTTAAATAGAGGACATTTAATTATGTACATGTCCACCTTTTACTTCTTTGATTACTTAAAATTATTCCATAAATAGTAGTACACTGTACGTAGTTTTCTTTCTGCGAGTGTAATTCATCCTGAAGGACAAGATTTGGGAGAATTGCTCCTTCCTACGTGACTGTTCTTAGAGCTTAGTCAAGTATTTTTAAAACCTCAGTATTCTGCTCAGATTTTTTATCCTACTCGGTTATGTAATACTTTTCTTCACTTTCCTCAGTTTTCTGAAATTTAAATACCTGTAGTTTTAGATGATTCCAGACCATAAACTATCCTGTTAATATGCTGTCTGTCTTATGTAGCTTAAATTTTATTAGATTTAGTGTCTAATTTGTAAATGATCCAGAATAAATGCTAAAAGCAAAGTTATTTTTAAAAATTATAAAAAAGTAGTACAGCGTAGGCAGCAAAATTACATTTCTTTTTTAAATTTTTGAGCTGGTAAAGATAATTCTATTGAAGTGCTATGCTCAAGGTGGATGTTTTTTGTTTTGTAACATGGATCCATTTATTAAGCAACATGTGCAAAACAAAAACTCTAGTTGCTACACAGAGAAAAAGGAACAGTGAAAACCAAAATTACACTTTATTTATTGAACAAATAAAACAAATCTGCAATATTGTATTTTCATGTAAACCCTCCTGGTTAACCCAATCATTATATTAATAATAGGTAAATCACTTGGACCATAAACATCAAATGTTTACTTTTAAGGAAAAATAATACAATTTGTTCTCAGAAAATGTGAAGTTATAAAAGGCACTTCAGGACATAAATATGTTCTAGTTTCTCCCTTAAATTCTATAAAGAGGCATGAAGTAACACTGTAAAGTTAAATTGCATTTTAAAATAAGCAGCACTGGATATATGCTGCATAAACATATATACGATGCATTTGAATTGTGGTGTTCTGAAAGAATATTGAAAGTGCCATGGACTGCCAAAAGAGCAAATAAATCTGTGTTGGAAGAAGTACAGCCAGAATGGCAAGACTTCGTCTCTCGTACTTCAAACATGTTATCAGAAGGGACCAGTTTCTGGAGAAGGACATCATGCTTGGTAAGTGAAGGATGGTCAGTGAAAAAGAGGAAGATACCCAACGAGATGGATTGACACAGTGGCTGCAGCAATGGGCTCAAGCGTTAACAATTGTGAGGTTGGCACAGGACCAGGCAGTGTTTTGTTCATTTTTGCATAAGGTCACAATGAGTTGGAACTTTTTTGGCCACACAAACATATCTGTTTTCTTTATCCTGTAAATAAAAATATTTAATTACTGCGCTGAAAACTTAACAAATATTTAAAAATATTTAGAAAAAGCACTTGGAAGAAACAGTATACATTTCTGCTCTCTTCTTTGAGCAAGTCTCTAAGACATGCTCTAAGTTTCACTGCTATACACAGTCATCCATATCCTCTCCCATGCTCCTGAATCCTTGATTCTGTAACCTTCGTCTTCACAACCACATCCACTGACTCTTGCAGAAAATGCCCTCTCTGTTGAAATAGGCCCATGAAAGTCGTGGGAAGCATTCTCTAGATGTAAAAGGAGATTTTTCATTTTCTCTGCAGTGCCAGGCATGCTGGAGTATGAGAGTCTGCAGGGCATTTCGGGTCTGAAGCCTACAGGCTTCCGGAAGCGGTCCTCCAGCATAGATGACACAGATGCCTATACAATGACCTCTGTCCTGCAGCAGTTAAGCTACTTCTACAGCACCATGTGCCAGAACGGCCTGGACCCCGAGCTTGTGAGGCAGGCTGTGAAGCAGCTCTTCTTCTTGATTGGGGCAGTGACCCTGAACAGCCTCTTACTACGCAAGGACATGTGCTCTTGCAGAAAAGGGATGCAAATAAGGTAAGACTTGGCCAAAAAGAATATCCTTACACTCTGAGGTCATGCACTCCTGACCCTCCCCTCCTTCAGCATCAGATTCTCACATGGGCTGTACTAGAGCTATGTACAAGCTGACTCTTATTGAAAATGTTGGCCATCTAATGCCCAACCACTGCTCTCATAACTATACCATGCTAACTTGAACCTTTAGCCTAGTAACTGAGAACTTGTTGTTAACTGCCTTCGAGTTGTTTCCAACTCATAGCGACCCTGTGTAGAGTGTCTAAGGAGCAGTTGGTGGGTTTGAATCACCAACCTTACGGTTCTCAGTCCAGTGCTGAGCCATACCATAGCTGAGGACTAGTTGTTGTTGTGAAGTGCCATCGAGTCAGTTCCGACCCATAGCAACTCTGTATAGGGTTTCCAAGGAGCAGCTGGTGAGCTTGAACTGCCGACCTTGCAGTTCAAATGGCTTTGCAGTCTGGCGCATTAACCCACAGCGCCACAACAGGACTCCCTAGTAGCTGTATATTTAAAATTCTCTGGTAGCGTAGTGGTTACGAATCAGGCTGCGAACTGCAAGGTCAGCAGTTCGAAACTACCAGCTGTTCCATGGGAGAAAGAGGAGGCTTTCTGTTCCTGTAAAGATTTACACCCTCAGAATGAGTCAGAACCGACTCCACAGCACATAACAACAGCAATGGTTACTATACAGTCATCTGGCATTTACTGCCTGTCTTCTTTGCAAATAGTACTTCCTGGTGGAGAACAAAGGAAATGAAAAGGTGATATGAGGTGCTCAAAATAGTGACATAAGAATTCAAGGCAGAAACAAGAGGTGCAGGAAAGACTTAAGAATAAAAGTTGAGAAGCCAGAGAGCTGTGCATTGAGTGATAAAGAAAAGGGAGAAGAACATTCCAGGCAGCAGAAATGAAGCAGGCAACTTCTAGTGGCGGCGCTGAGTTTGAACACCTCCTCCAGCAACAGTGACTAGCTCTGTCTGCATTATTATTCTAGAAATGTTGTCTTGAATGGAACTTTACTGTCCACACAGTTAACGTTTTTAAAGCAAATTTCACTAGTTGTTACAGCAAATTTATCAAAGTTGTCCTGTCATCTTTGATAAAAGTGAGTTCTCTAGTTCACTTACTGTAGTTTTTACTTCTAAAATGTCCAGTCAGTTCCTTTTTATATATCTTCTATTTCTTTTTTGAGACTTTCTGTCTTTCCATTAATTTTGAGAGAGTTTGTCCTTACTTTCTGGAGCACTTTTAGCGTAAGCCCAAACCCATTGCCAGCAAGTTGATCCCAACGCATAGCCATCCTATAGGACAGGGTAGAACTGCTCCTTAGTAGAACGGAGACTGAATCTTTACAGGAGCAACCAGCCTGATCCTTCTCCCAAGGAGCAGCTGGTGGATTTGAACTGCTGACCTTGAGATTAGCAGCTCAGTGCTTAAACCACAGCAACATCTGGGCTTAGGGTCTCATTTTGATGATGGCTATTCTAAGTCTTTCTCAGATATTTCCAACATCTTTGTTATCTCAATGTTGGCCTCTGTGGACTCTTTTTTTAATGTGAATTGAGATTTTCCATGTTCCTCATCTGCCAAGTAATCTGGAATTATATCCTGAACATTTTGAATATCATGAGACTCTGGGTCTTTAAATCCCATAGACGTCAGTAATTTTGGTTTATCTGGCTGTCAGCCGACTGAAGTTCAGTCTGCAAGTTCTGACCACAACAAAAGTAAGTTGTACTTCCCATGGAAGTTCTGTTTGCAAAGGCTTTTGTACTGCTATTTGGTTGGTCCATGTTTGGTTGGCCCCACACTGTGGCCTGGTAGGGACCTGGGTGGTAGTCTAGCCCATAACTCTACCTTCAAGTCTGTTTAGGGTCAGATCCATGCATGTGGAGCTCAGGAGTTCATAAATAATGTTAAGAAGTAACTGTCCCGAGATCTGCCCTCTCTGCGGTCTCTGGGGATCACCTTTTGATTCTCCAGCCTGAATATGAGGCTTTATTGACCTCCCTCTGGTTCACTTCCTTCCATGTCCCCATCTGGGCCAAGCATTCAGAGGACATAGAGAGAAATAAAGAAGCACCCCACCTTCTTGAGATCACGTGTCCTTCAGTTGGAGAGGAAGGTTCCCTCTTTTTGAGGGGACTCTGTATTGAACATTTTGAGGAGCTGCAATACTGGTTTCCAAAGTGGTGGCACCATTTTCGTTCCACCTGCCCAAGCACACACAAGGGATCGGTGACATCTGAGCACTAGAGCCCAGACTTCTTTCTTTATATACCTGTGATCATTAGTGACACAAAAATGGAAACCCCAGTCAACTGAAAGAAAGGCTTCTACCAACTGAAAAATGTCTGCCAATCCAGGAAAAATAAATCAAACACTTTTTAACACAGATCTAAGTTTTCTCCTCAAATATCATTCGGGTGGTTTTTACTTTAATGCAATTCTAAAACTTCATTTTGTAAATTAATGCAATCATTGTTCTTTCCTCATATTTTCCTCAAAGTCTATAACTGTTCCAGTACATTACCCTAGACCATGATCCTGAGAGCTATGAATCACAAGCACTGATCACCTGGTCCAACGCCTCATATTACAAATGAAGAAAGTGGGTCCCATTGGCAGACTGGTTCTAAGGCCCTCAGTGAGCTACAGTGCCCTCTCAGGGGACACACTGGGGTGCTCAGCACCCTGCCATAAAGCGTTCTATCCTCTGCTCCTTTGGCTCTCACTCCAGGTGCAACATCAGCTTCTTAGAAGAATGGCTTAAAGATAAGAATTTGCAGAACAGCTTAGCCAAGGAAACTTTGGAACCTCTCTCGCAAGCAGCCTGGTTGCTTCAGGTCAAGAAAGCCACGGACAGTGATGCCAAGGAGATCTACGAACGCTGTACCTCACTGTCTGCTGTGCAGGTGACCAGGCACTTAGTTCTCCCTGGATCTTCCCCGACAGAGCATCACCTTACCTGGCTTAGTCAGCTGTGGGTTGCATTTGTAAAGAACACTTGGGGGTCATGCTTATCTCCTATGGCCTGCCCTTTTATCTACTTATAAGCATCTTATTTCTATATGTTTATATAGAGAAGTTTTTATATATTTTCATATGTAAAATTTTCATATCTTTACTTTATAAGCATTTATTAAGTACCTACTCTGGGCCTCAAAACCACAAAAATGTATATGACATATTTCCTGCCCACTAAGCTCAGATGTGTATGTGTGTAGGGTGGTGGGAGATCAGGAGGAGATGGGAATTGGCAGTTCTCTAACTGCCATCTAATTATGTGATTTGCCCTCTGTCTCTTCTCATCTGGTCTTCTCCTATCGTGAAACTAGATAATACATGATTCCTTAAGCCATACTGCAGTGTAATAAAAGAACTCTCTGTGGTTCCCAGTGGCTCCCAAACCACCAGAACCATTGTTTCATGGACAGAGTTCTTCTTTTCTCAAGGCCTAACATCTTGCTCTGTAACTTTGCAGATCATAAAGATCCTTAATTCATACACCCCTATAGACGACTTCGAGAAAAGAGTGACTGCATCCTTTGTTCGCAAAGTACAGGTGAGATCCTCAGGGCGGGCCTTTTCTTCTAACTCCTCCTAGGTGTGGGCTAAGAAATGATAGCTTATTTAACATTGTAGAATTTCAGGATCAAAGTACATGTTCCAGACAAGCAAATGAAAGACTCAGGAGGCAGCAGGAATCTTTCCCATCTGATTTCATGCCCCCCATCCCGTTTTCAGAGTCCATTGTAGTCCTTGTGGAATGGCAATGAAAACATCAGACTCATGACTTGCACACTATGTTCCTCAACATATCTTGTTTCTTGCGGGTCTTCAAATACTCTTCAAGTGGGCAGAGGCTGAATGGAAACAAAAGATCCATTTTTTTTCTTATCTTAAACCCATAAGTTTCTTCCCCGATGAACTAGGACAACAGTTGTCAAAGTTTGGTTCAAGGATTCCTGGGGGTCCTTGAGACCCTCTCCAGGATCTTCAAAGTCTTTCTTTTTCCAAATGTATAACTGTGGGGGGTGGGGCTGGAATTTCTCCATAGACTTCTACCAAAATAATCTACCAAAACAGACTGAGTGCAGACGCAGGTACGAGACTCCACCAGTCTTATATTCATCCAGGCATTACAGAGATTTTCAAAGCTAAAACAACATCACTCTTCTCGCTGATTTTTGTTTTGTTTTGTTGTTTTTGGAGAATAGTTGTTTTTCATTTAAAGTATTGTATCTTAACACGTATTGGATTTTTATTTTAATGAATCAAAAAATTAGTATCTTAAATTATTCAATTAGTCACAGTAAATATCAGTAGTTACACTTATAAAGACAAAAGCTATTTGGGGTCGACAATAATATTTAAGAATACAAAATTCTACTCTGTCACATGGAGTTGCTGGGAGTCTGAATGGACTCAATAATACCCAAAAGTTGCAATGGGGTCCTGAGGCCCAAAAGTTTACAAAGTACTGAACTAAGGAAGAGATTGTTGTAAAGTGCCATCGAGTTGGTTCTGACTCATAATGACCCTGTATTAGGTTTCCAAGAAGGGACTGGTGGGTTTGAACCTCCAACCTTGTGATTAGCCGTCTAGTGCTTATCCTACAGTGCCACACTATAGCCCTGATTAGTTCAATGAAAATTTAACATTTACTCATACTTGGACTTAGACTTATGCCATGCAAATAGATACAAGTAGAAGATAGACGTACAGTCAGTCCATCTTGTGGGAACATAATTTTCAAAGTGAAACAGACAAGTAAATCTTGATCAGAGCTGATCTGAGAAGCCCTGGATAGATCACTTCACCCTGGAACTGTGCTGTTCAAAAAGCCCTTTTGTGGGTCATCTCCCAGGATTTTGAAAATTTTCCCTGGCGATAGGGTGGTTGTGTTTTCCTTATACTTAACTCCCAGACTTAGTAGTAAAGCAGAGTACACTGGTTTTCCTTATTCATTTTTCTCGGGTTCTAATTTCAGGCTCTCCTAAATAGCCGGGAGGAATCATCACAGCTGCTGTTGGATACCAAATATCTCTTTCAAGTCACATTTCCTTTCACCCCCTCCCCACATGCTCTGGAAATGATCCAGATCCCCAGCAGTTTCAAGCTGGGCTTTCTCAATAGATTGTAGCAAGAGAAAGGAACGTCTGTTACTCTCACAAAAGCAAAAAAAAAAAAAAAAAACAAAGGTCAGACATGAGGGGCATGATTTCATTAATTAGAACTGGGGATGCTTTGGAATATGATTTAAGGAAGAAAATAGAATTTTCCCAAATGCACCTATTATTTCTTGCTGGCAACGCCTTCTCCTCATTCACGGTGGTGATGGTGGTGGTGTTGCTGCTGCTGCTGCTACAATTTACAAGAATTAACAAACACTAGCTATGGTTGGAAAAGCCACTTAGCTTTGAAATCTCAGCTGGTTTTTATTAGAATTCCTGGAAGGGCTGTATTTTCTTCCAGGTGCCTCTTGGTCCAGTTACATCTCGTGGCAGGGCTCCACTGGCAGGGAGGGAGGGAAGGAGGGAGATCCGAGGACACAACATCTCCCAAGTTTCATGTGATGTCCCAGCACGTTGATGCCAGAGAGGGTGCCAGAGTCTTGCAGGAAATAAGAACATTTGACCATCACGGCCACTAAAAATCCTCTTGCCCCATTCCTGCTGGAGGTGGGGGGAGGATGACATTCACTGAGTCTTTTTACTAAAAATGATTCCTCCTAAAAAACATTTCAGACCACTCTAATTTTTAAAAGATTGTCAGCTATTCAATCTGAACTGCATAACACGAAGTGTTTGGTGTATATAGCTATTTAAAATGAATACATTATTAGCACATAATTGATATGCCATCTCCCATCATGCTCACATGTGTGTCATGCTTTGTTGTTCTATGTATCTTTCATGTAACAATTTCTAAAAAATAAATTTAAAAAGCAGCCTAAGCAATTTTCTCTACCTGAATGTATTTATTTTTAAATTTTTTCATAAGGTTGACTAAAGAATGATGTTAATTCCCTGGCTTGAGAAACCTGTGTTTGTCCGATTTTATGGAAACTGGCTTTTCCTTGTTCCCCCAAAACCTTGTCATTCCTTCTTTTTAGCTCATAAGACATCACGTGGTCACCATTCTCAGCCCGCCTGTGGCCTGTGGATCCATTGCTTTCTGAACACCCCCCCTCCCATGTCCTAATGTCCCTTGTATTTCTGACAGAGTCGCAGGCAATAGCTGGGATTTTTTTGATACAAACATGTACTCGTATTTTAGGAGTGAAAATCATAGATAACTGTGAAGCAACATCATTCTACTAATATAAAATAATATGTTTTTATATTGTAAATTATTATTTTAACTCAGTTCCTTTAAATTTATTGTATATGAAGAAATGAAAAGTAGAACTTCATAATATTTTAATCAATAAAACAAATGCCCAAATGAATTGGGTCAGTTTCTTTTCATTGCTGGGACATTGCATTCCTCTAAAGTAGTTTTATTCCTTTCTTTAAGGGTCATTCTTTCGGGGGGGGGGGGTTTCTTTTCTTTTTTTTAACTTTCTTGTGAATTGAGTGAAGGTTTACAGACGAAGATCACTAGCTTCACATTCAACAAATTATACACTTTGTTACATCTCAGTGATTACAATCCCCCTCCCTGCAATGTTATCCCATGTCCTCCCTGTGATTACCCATTTATATCTTATATTTCACAAATGAACAAAGTAAAAATATTGGATATACAGATATGAAACAAAATATATATATACATTTCAGTATACTAAGGGCATATTCTGCATGCCAGCCTCCTGCCCTGGTACACAGCCTTACTCAGTCCATGGGCCTAGAGCCAGAAAATGCTCTGTCTCTCCATGCCACCATCTTTGCTATTACCACTTTTTGAAGTAGGGTGGGTCATTCTTAAAGATGCTAGGATCTTTATAGATTCATTATTATGCATAAAAAGCATATAAGAATGTTTAGATAGGAAGTAAACACATTACAAGTATCTCCCTGAGGCTGTCAGCCTGCATCAGAATGAGGGGCCACGGTGCAGACAGTTGGCTGGCATCTGATTCATGCTCCTTCCAGACTCTGCCAGGCCATGAGGAGTCCTTCACGCTGCCATTCCAGCTCACAGAACTCAGGATTCTCAGTGCTTTACAGCATTTAACACTGGGCTATGAGTCAGAAGTTTTGCACTTGTTTTCTCTGCTGGCCTGTGAACTCCAGAAGGGCTGGACCTAGCCTTGCTCATGTCTGCTTTCGTCTGGAGAGATGGGAGAGCTCTGAAGGAGCAAAACCCTATTGGAGCTAGCAGAGATTGGAGTAGAGCATGACGTCAGCCTTGAAAAAGGAGCAGATCTTGTTTGGGGATACAGGGGTATATGAGGACCAAGAAATTTATGAATGGAGGAAGGCACTCACCCCGTGGTCCACCAGGTCTGTAAAGCTGAAGGGAGAAAGGGTGGGGTCAGGACTGAGGCAGCTGGAAGGTGCAGATACCATTCATTCACAGGTGACTGAAGAGGGTATGGAGTCACAGGTTCAAACTATGCCTCTTAGTGCTCACACAACTGTTGTTAGGTGTCTTCAGATAAATTCCAACACATAACAGCCTTATGTACAACAGAATGCGACACTGCTCTGTCTTGCACCATCCTCATGATTGCCACTATGTTTGAGCCCATTGTAGCCACCATTGTCATTGTGGGTCGTCTTTTTTGATGACCCTCTACTTTGCCAAGCATAATGTCTTTCTCCAGGGATTAGTTCCTCCTCATAACATGTTCAAAGGACATGAGACTAAAGCTCACCATCCTTGCTTCAGAGGAACATTCTGGCTATATTTTTACCAAACACAGATTTGTTCATTCATGGGTATATTTAATATTTGCCAATACCATAATTCAAAGCATCAATTCGACTTCAGGCTTCCTTATGCACTGTCCAGTTTTGACATGCATATGAGACGTGCATCTGCAGCTAGTCCCTAGAGAAATTGGTCCATAGAAGCAGTGAAGAGACCTGGTGAGGTAGGTGAGCAACAGTTCAAGGGCATCAAGAGATGCAAGCCACTATGGGTGCCCCAACAGTGACAGAACTAACTGCAGGTGGGAAGGAATTATGCAAGCTAAACTGTGATGCCCAGATAAGAAGATTAGATGTGGAGCAGTCGCCTTCTCATCTACACACGGCAGCGCCAGTGTCTCACCTCTCTGCCCATCATTTCAGTGTATTGAGTCTGGGAGGTATGTATGTATTCGTTTGTGTTCAATAAGAATACTCAGACATTCTTAAATGCTTAGGATAATGTCTAAATGTGTCTACACCATGGTTTTAGAAATGGTGTTCTGTATGCATGGTCTCTTTCAGATGACAGCATTTTATTGTTGTGAATTTATATATTCTAGCTTTCCTATAAATCATATGCATTTCTAAATAGTGAAGTGTTTTGTCTTAAAATATATGTAGTACTTGCACCACAAAGAAAACTATCTTTGAAGTCATTTAATCAGTTTTAAAAAATTCATCCAGCTGATATTTTGTTTGTTGTTAGATGCTTTCGAGTTGGTTCAGAGCCAACCGTAAGCACATCAGAATGAAACACTGCCCAGTCCTGAGCCATCCCCACAGTTGTTAATACACTTGAGCCCATTGCTGCTGCCACTGTGCCAATCCATCTCGGCGTTGTTGTTCTTAGGTGCCATTGAGTCGGTACCCACTCATAGCGACCCTATGTACAACAGAACGAAACACTTCCCGGTCCTGGACCAACCTCACAATTATTTGGGAGTCTTCTTTTTTTGCTGAACCTCCACGTTACCAAACATAATGTCCTCCAGGGACTGGTCCCTCCTGATACTATATCTGAAGTATGAAAGACAAAGATCTGGTCATCCTGGCTTCTAAGGAGCATTCTGGCTATT
>NW_006408522.1:21217365-21261523 GCF_000296735.1 Chrysochloris asiatica
AATTAGCCAGCTGGACTCAGTTTAGATGATCCCAATTTTGTTGGCAACATTCAAAGAAAGCATCATAGTCAGGAACTAGTTGAACATCTTCCTTCTTTTTCTCCATCAGGCCTGATGAAGGTGTTGACCTTGGCTACGTCAATGTCATAGAGCTTCTTCACAGCCGGTTTGATCTGGTGCTTGTTGACCTTGACATTCACAATGAACACAAGTGTGTTATTATCATCAATCTTCTTCATGGCTGACTCAGATAGTGGTCAAGCTTGTTTCTCTTGGGGGTGCTTTTCCAAGGATATTTGGGCTGCCGCCGGAGCCTTAGAGTCTTGGGCTGCAGGAAGGTGGGTGATGTGCGGATCTTCTTTTTTGTGGCTGTGGATGCCTTTCAGCACTGCCTTCTTAGCCTTCAACGCCTTTGCTTTGGCTTTAGCTTTGGGAGGGACAGGGTCTTCCTTCTTCGCTTTGGGTGCCATCTTCTTAAAAAGCCTGGCTATACTTCTTATAAACATAGATTTGTTTGTTCTTACTAGGTTATTGTAAATCTGAGAGTGCAACCTATAGGGTAGAGGGTTTCAACACAGCAGTTTATAGTCTTAGTAGGTCTGTGAAATGTATCTACTATGTTGTGTCTGTCAGCAGCTCATTTGTTGTTAGTGGCATTTCACTGAATGAATATATCACAGTTTATGCTGCTGGTGAACATTTGTTGCAAACATTGGTCATGTTTTTAGAAGACATTAGCACTCATTTCTGTTGAATATATATCCAAGATTAGAACTGCTGGGTCATAGAATCTATCAGTATGTTTAGCTGTAACATCTATGTACGTTTAGAATCTATCAGTATATTTAGCTGTAACATATATGTATGTTTAGAATCTATCAGTATATTTAGCTGTAACATATATGTATGTTTAGAATCTATCAGTATGTTTAGCTGTAACATATATGTATGTTTAGAATCTATCAGTTTGTTTAGCTGTAACATATATGTATGTTTAGAATCTATCTGTTTGTTTAGCTGTAACATATATGTATGTTTAGCTTTAGTCCCAACTCCATTGTCATCAAGTTGATTCCAGCCCATAGTGACAGGGATTCCGAGACTATAAATCTTTCTGAGATCAGATAGTCTCATCTTTCTCCTGTGGAGCCACTGATGGGTTTGAATTGCAGACTTTGTGGTTAGCAGTCCAGTGCTTATCCCACAGCACCACCAAGCCTCCTTTTAACTCTGGTGGTTAAGCACTGATGCACGGTAACCCAGTATAGGGTCTCAGGCGGTAAGCCTCATCTTTCCGTGGAGGGGCTGGTGGACTCCAACCGCTGACCTGTTAGTCGGCCATCCATTTCTTCTCCTTCAGAGACATGTTGTTGTTGTTAAGCACCGTAGAATTGGTTCCAACTCATAGCGACCCTCTATAGAGTTTCCAGGAGTGGCTGGTGGTTTTGAACTGCCAACCTTGTGATTAGCAGTCCAGTGCTTATCCTACAGTGCCACACCAGGACTCTAAGCATTGTTGTTGTTGTTAAGTGCTGTCAACTCAGTATCGACTCATAGTGACCCTGCAGAGGGTTTTCAGGAGCGGTTGGTGAATTTGAACCACCGATCTCAAACCAACCTCATGGTCGAGTACTTATCCTACAGCCGCATACTAGGACTCTGACTCTGAACATTTGTTGTTTGTTGTTGTTGTTAAGTGCCATAGAGTCTGTTCTGGCCCCTAGCAACCCTGTTTAGGGTTTCCGAGGGGAGGCTGTTGAGCTTGAACCTCCGACCCTGTGCTTCAAAGTGAATTTGCAGTCTAGAGTATTAATCTACAGTGCATAGTGTTCCCTTAACTCTAGTTCTTGTTAAGTGTTGTCCAGTCATTTTTCAATCATAGAAACCTGTATAGGGTTTCCAAGGAGCAGGGGTGAATTTGAACTGTTGACCTTGTGGTTAGCAGACCAGTGCCACACCAATGTTTTTAGGTGTCATTGAGTCGGTACCGACTCATAGCAATGATATTTTACTAGAAAGATTTGTTGTTGTTGTTAAGTGCCTTCGAGTCGGTTCCGACCCATAGCGACCCTGTACAGGGTTTCCGAGGGTGTAAATCCTTACGGGAGTAGAAAGCCTCATCTTTCTCTCGCGGAGCGGCTGGTAGTTTCGAACCGCTGACCTTAAGGTTCGCAGCCCGATTCGTAACCACTACGCTACCAGAAAGATAGGCAGGGAATAATACTGTTGCCATTAACCCTTGTTGTTGTTGTTGTTAGGTACCAACTCATAGCGACCGTATGCACAACAGAATGAAACACTGCCTGATCCTGGGCCAACCTCACTATTGTTGCCACGCTTGAGTCCATCAATGCTGCCACTTGGCCAATCTTCTGTCCCACTTAGCCCATGCAAACCTGCCTAATTGTTCTCCAATCCGCTTTGTTCTTCCATTCCCCTCTCCCTTCTTGTATATTGCCCCCTCCCTAGCACCCAAACTATCCTGTGTCTATTCCCTACCCTGTGCTCCACCTTCCACTCCCTCTCCTCACCCCATCCCCCACATTCTGTGAACTTTTTGAAGCCCCTTTATAATGAATGAAAAATCAGAATATGAAAATATAACTAGCATCACCCAGTGCTCTTAAATTTTTTCTTGCATGTGCCAAAGTGTGGAGAGGAGTCTCATACGGGATTCTAGGTGATTATTTTCCTCCATATGCTTTTTTGTTTCTTCTAAACATTCTACAATTAGCATGCATAATGTTTATAGTTTTAAGACTATTATCTTTCACTTAGTTATTATTTGCCCACGTTTAACCAACCAGGTCTATGCTAGCTATGTGTCATGATTAAGATGATCCAAAATTGTGGTCCCCATAAAAACAGTGTTTTACAAATATATGCAATAACCCATAAAGATGAAAGAAATGCTATATGCAGTACAAAAAACTAAAGTACAAAACTGTACATGGTATTTGCTCCCATTATTTTAAATTGTACACACATATTTATGAGCATTGTTAGAAGGAGACAACAAATGCTGGCATGGCTCATTTGTTGGTATAGGACCTACGCTTGGTCACTTTTCTTCATTCCATTCTATTTTTTAAAATATGCATCACTTTTTTTTTTTAATGTTTTATTGTGAATTATGAGATACTTTACATGGGAGAACACTAGCTTTACAGTCATCCTATCCTATATCATTTCATTGCCATGGTTACAATCCCCTCCATGCATCATCAACCAACCAAAGGGTATACCCTGCAAGCCTGTCCCCCCTGGTCATCAGCACACAGCCCCTCTCCCTCTCTGGGTCTAAAGTCCCCAGCTGCTCCATGTCTCCACATCATCATCTCTGCCTCCATCTTTGCCGTCACTGTTTCTCTGGGTAGCGTCCCGCTCTCGGCTCTTCTCCCTTGATGGTCCCAGGGACCTCTGCTCCTAGACAAAAACATGCATAGCTTTTGTAATTTGAAAACATATATAATTCAGTCTGAGGAGGGGGGGAAATGGTCTCTATTCAGATTTGGAATATTGGTGATTTTTTTTATAGTTTCTTTAATCTCCCACAATTCCCAGCCAGCCTTCTCCACTTGGTCCATTGGGTTCTCGCCTCTCACCTCCATTTCTATAGCTGCCACGCTAGTGCAAAGTTCATTTCCTCTCTCCCAGAACATGATGACTAGCAGATTTCCCTGCTGGCCATTCTCTCTCTGACCTATTTCTGGAAGCACAAATGCTGGAATAATCCATTAGAATGGTATTGCTTCCTTGCTTAAGAAAGAACCCGTGGCTCTCCAACCTAATGCTATTACACTGAGTCCTCAAGCTGACCTTGTTACTGGCTGCCTATGCAGGGCATGTGGGGAGGAGGAGGACCAATATTTTCTGAGCTCCCTCCACCTACCAGGCTCTGAACCACATGGTTCGCGGTTTAAGACCTCCAGCTACTCCTTGGGAGAAAGATGAGGCTTTCTGCTCCTGTGAAGATTTAAAGGCTTGGAAACTCTACCTACACAGAGTTGCTATGAGAATGGAGAATGCCGCATCTGACAAGTGGCTATACTCCATGACCCTCATGGAGAGATTAAACCCAAGTAGGGGCGACAGGAAATTAGAAAAAAGAAAGACACAAGACACAAAATGAGAATAGACTAGTTGGGATCAGGGGGACACAGCACTCTGATGGAGACACTGTGACACTGTCCTACATTCAGCTTATTTATTATATACACAAATCAAAGGAGAGAGCTGGGAGCAGGGAAAAGATTGCAAAAAACTTTTGGTGTATAGATGCAAGCAATAAGTGGGACTTTATCAGAAGAATGTAGTTACTAGGGAAACAGAGATAGGGTAGGGAGATGTTTTTGCAGACTCATCTGAAGGCGATGGCTGTGTACAAGGAAAGACTTTACAAATTCCTTGATCCCTGAGGCAGGCTTTGCAAGTTCCTCAAGGGGCAGCCTGACCTGGGAGCAGCCTGATTTTCTGGACCACAACTGTTTAGTTGCAATCTTTCAGTTAAACTGCCCCCAAGTCTGAGACCTTCAGTTCAAATCGTTCCCAACAGGAGAACCCTCTCCATTCTTATGTAGAGTTCTCAACTTGGTTCAGCCCAACTTGCAAGCTCTCCATTCTCTCAAGTCCCTTGGTGACCTCTATATGATGACATTTATGGGGCCACAATGTCCCTCAGAAATGTCCCCGTTTGCTACCTGCCCCACAAACACATCCTGCTAAATTCAACTCTTAAACTGTTTAGACCAACACCCCAAAATATCTTTTAGACTTAGTAAACCATTTCTTTGACTAAAAGTCTTTGGAGCACCTATTAAACTGACATGGTGAATTAACTTCCTAAGAGGGCTGTTGAACTTCCTTGTCCTCTATCTCCAATAGAGACATCACAACCCCCTCAGTTTCCTGAACCAAAAACCTGGGGGTCACTATAGACATCTTCCTCTTCTTATCCCACACATCACCAAGTCCAACTCTTTCCTACTGAGCATGACCCAAATCCACCCACAGCATTGCTTTCATTCAGACCTTTGTCATGTCTTGCCTGAACTCGTGTCATAGGCTCCTCTCTTCTCTTTCCACATCTCTAGTCTCATCCCCATCACTACTTCCCACTGTTGCTGCTGCCGCTCACCAGGGCAGCATCATATCCATTGAGCACTTGCTATATGCCTGCACAAGTGCTAAGCACTTTCTGTATTGTGTCATACATTCCACCAGCAACCCTATGAAGGTAGATTTTAAGATTCCTATTTGATAACTTAGGAAACAAAGGCTCAGAGAGATCACGTAACTTGTCTAGATGTGAGGTCAGGATCTGGTCAGCCAGAGCCTGTGTCCTTATCCACTAGGTAGTTTTCCTACTAGAATGTTCTTCCTAATATGCCAGTCTGACCAAGTCACAACTCCCAAGCCTCCAATACAAAGTTTTTGAGAGAATGAAATGGGTTAAAATATACAGAGCTTAGAACAGAATCTGCCACATAATAAATACATCGTAAGGGTTAAAAGTGCCATGGGTTGCCAAAATAAACAACAGATCTGTGTTGGAAGAAGTGCAGCCAGAGTGCTCCTTGGAGGCCAGGATGGCCAAACTTCATCTCTCATACTTTGGACATATTGTCAGTCGCTGGAGAAGGATATCATGTTTGGTAAGGTGGAGGGTTAGAGAAAAAGAGGAAGACCCCCAATGAGATGGATTGGCCAAGTGGTAGCATCAATGGGCATGACAACAATTGTGAGGTTGTCCCAGGATCAGGCGATGTTTTGTTCTGTTGTGCATAGGATTGCTATGAGTTGGTACCTAATAACAAGGGTTAGTTGCAATAGTATTATTCCCTGCCTATCTTTCTAGTCAAATATCATACTGTTTCCTTAAGAGCACTCCATGTTGTAGCCATGCTGGTAAAAGAAAAAAAAAAGAAAAAGTTGCCAATGAGTTGATACCACCTGATGGTGATCCCATATGAGTCAGAGCAGATCTGTGTTCCACGTGCTGGGTAGACAAACTTGTACGTTTTGATTAGCATCTGATCATGTTCATTATTTACACCACCAAGAGACTCTAGCTATGTTGGTGGGGCCCCCAAATGCTTTGTGCAGAAATTGTTGAATGGGAACCCAAACTGAGGTATAAACCTTTTCGAGAAACAATAAAATATTATTAAATAAATTATGTTTTCAATTCTAGTGTCTGTGACCACTAAGGTTTCCACTGTGAGACATCCCACAGGATTGAGACTATGCTGCAACAAACAATTGTGACCATGTCTACAAGTTGCCAAAACAACTGGTTAAAGGTGATAAATTCAGAAAACTTGCTGTTTGGCATTTTCTAATTAAGTTAATGAGTTAGTGTTGACCCAGCATGTTGTACTAAATTAACTGCCTATACTTTATCCCAGAGTCCTGGTGTGGTACTGTAGGATAAGCACTGAATCAAAAGGTCAATTTGAACCATAAAGTTGGTGGTTCAAACTCACCAGTCACTCCTCAGAAACCCTATACAGGGTCACTATGAGTCACAACGGACTCAACGGCACTTAACAACATACTTTATGCCACATGGAGAGGTCTGAGCACTGTCTCAACAAAAGAGGATGAGGTTTTAGAAAGCTGTTCCTGTTGGCTTTTCATGCCCCTACTTTTTCTATTCTTTTCTAGCTCCATCTTGGACAAAAGATGTGTGACCAGACCTTTCTTGTTAATATATTTGGCTCCTGTGACAAGTGTTTCAAACAAAGGGCTCTAAGGCCAGTTTTCAAGAAATCACATCAACTCAACTACTGCTCAATATGTACGGAAATAGTAAGTGCCACTTTTAAAAAATTTAAGTAGTCACCTGTCTTAAAATAAGGTTTAAGTAGTCACCTGTCTAACGTAAGGTTTTGGGGACAGATGAGTTGCCAAGAATCAGCTGAATAACACAAACTTTGTTGGCACTCCTATGCTCTGTGAGGCAGTGTAGCCCAGGGGTTCAGGTGTGGATTCTGGCATCTGACAGGCCAGGTTCAAATCCAAATTGTGGGCCATGATGGTGGTATGTTCTCAACTCTCTCGTCAAACCTACAAAATAGGAAAAAATGGCAGTATCTCATAGGGGATTGTGAAAATCAAATATTTAAATTTAATAAAGTATTCAAAACAATACCCAGCACAGAGAGCGAGTGCTCAGCAAATGGTGTATTTTAATTTTTTCATTAGTATTACCATTATTTCTCAGGGCTTTTTTTTTTTTTTTTTTTAAGTTATTTAACTTCTGTCTTCTACCAGTTTGATTGGCTAGCAATCAAGCTAAAAGGAAATCTTTGGTAAAGAAACAGGTTGGAAGCACGTTTCCAAAGGCCCTGCCCCAGAAACTGTCCCTTGGGTGTTAAGTCCTCATGGGGGACTAGGAACTGAGCACTAAATTCTGCTAAAACTAACCAAAATCAAGTGCTCACCAGAGGTGGCTATTCACAGAATTCATAGTTTGCAGCAAATACGTCCACAGCATCTCAGAAGCCCTAGGAATGAGCCCTAATTCAGATGATTTGCAAGCTGCGCTCAGCATTATGATTGAACGGAAAAGCTCCACCTGGTGAAGAATAAGAACGCACTTTTCCCCAAAAGCCCAATAGGAAAACCTTACGTTTTCAACACTTTTTTTTTAATAGGTTAAAGAAAGGTAATATTTACATTTTATCCAACTGAAGAGGAAAAGACAGTATTTATCCTCCAGGTACCATTGTAACCCTGCATAGTGATTACTTTTCTTTTTTTTTGTTTTCAGTTCCCACAAAGTCAATAGTGAGTAAACAACCCAGGGTGGCATAAAAGGTTTAGGTATACCAAAGTAATTCTGATGTCACTTCAGGCTCAGTGTTATAGGGTACTACCAGCAGCACACTTGGTCCTAAACTTGGCTCTGCAAATTATAAACCAAGTCTGCTTTTGGATGGCCCTGCCTTCCTGAAGCAGTGCTGTCTATTCGTCTAGCTGTTTTGTTTTTAAACAACTCCCTCACTATGGACAGGAGAAAGGACTCCAGGCTCCTGGACATGTGATTCTCTGTAGCATCATAGGACAGCTCCACTGGGCTTTCAAGGCTGTGACCTTTCTGAAGCACTAAGAGATTCCAAATATTTAGACAGCAGCCTTGCTGAGGAGACATGCGTCTGATAGCTACCCGGGTTTGGGGTTGAGTAGATACAGACACATTTCACAAAGAGGGTGATCCTGTAACTTGGCAGCTGCTGAAATGTAGCTGACTTCAACTTCTCTAAGCTCCTGTATCCTTGCTTACCAAAAAGAGGTAAAAACAAAGTATAAGAAGGCATTTTGGAAACCTTGCCCCATCATTAAAAAGCTATGTGGCCTTGTCACATAGACTCTCCAGATTGGAGGAGGCTTAGGGTTGATTTTACACGAAGAACCACCAGAGAAAGGCACATAATTGGCATGCAAAGGACTACCCACCCCATGTCTTCAGAGGGGCAGATCCTGAGTCAGGCACACACATCCCACTGTGGTCTAGGAGGTGCCAGCCCTGAGAATGTGTTGAAAGAGTATGGCCTTGCCTGGAGTCTCCTGAGATCATCACTGTACAAAGTGTCCCCATGACCCAGTGCCTCATTTAAATGGTTTCTTATGAATGGCTCAGGTGTGCCAGGCAGCCTTCAGAAAGAGTTTATAGAGCACTAAGAGATATATAACTCTGAAAACTCTATATATTCACTTTTTGTTTTTTGTTTTTAACTTTTAATTGTGAATTGGGTAAAGGTTTACAGAGCAGATCATTTCTCCATTCAATAATTCATATATATTTTCTTTCATCAAATTACTGCAATCTCCACAATGTAATATCTCTTATTCCTCTTCCTCCCTACGTTTCCTGTTTCCATTCCTGCTTCTTTCCTAACCCTTCTGAACTCTGTCCTTGATTATTCTAAGGTATGCATACCTCACTAGTGTTATTTTTCTCTTTATAAAACTATTATTTGGCTGAAAATTGAGCCATGGAAGTGAGTTCAGTTCCAGACAGGAAGTGCGACTAAGGGCCATATTCTCAGAACTTCCACCAGTCTTTGTGCAACAAGTAACCCTGGTCTTTTCAAATTACATATTCACTATTCTTAAGGACCCTTTGTTGTTGTTAGATGCCATCAAGTCAGTTCCAACTCCCAGCAACCTTATGCACTGCAGAACGAAACACTGTCCAGTCCTGAGCCACTCTCACAATTGTTGTTACATTTGAGCCTATTGTTGCTGCCACTGTGTCAATCTATCTCATTGGACGTCTTCCTCTTCCAAGTTGACCCTCCACTTTACCAAGCATGATGCCCTTCTCTGGGACTGGTCCTCCTGATAACACGTCCAAAGTGTAAGAAACAAAGTCTCACCATCCTGGCTCCTAAGGAGCAGTCAGGCTGCACTTCTTCCAACACAGATTTATTTGTTCTTCTAGCAGTCCGTTGTACTTTTAATATTCTTGTCCAACACTATAATTCAAATGCATCAATTCTTTTATAGTCTGCCATATTCATTTTCCAACTTTCACATGCATATGAGGCTATTGAAAATACCATGCCTTGGGTCAGGATCACCTTAGTCCTCAAACTGGTATCTTTGCTCTTAAACATTTTAAAGAGGTCTTGTGAAGTACATTTGCCTAATGCAACATGTTGCTTGATTTCATGACTGCTGCTTCCATGAGTGTTGATTATGGATCTAAGAAAAATGAAGTCTTTGACAACTTCAATCTTTTCTCCATTTATCATGATGTTATTTATTGGTCCAGTGGTGAGGATTTTTGTTTTCTTTACATTGAGATGCAATCCTTACCAAAGGCTGTGGTCTTTGATCTTCATCAGTAAGTATTTTAAGTCCTCTTTGCTTTTAGTAGGCAAGTTTGTATCATCTGCATATTGCAGGTTGTTAATGAGTCTTCCTCCAACCCTGATACCACCTTCTTCATATAATCCAGCTTCTTGGATTATGTGCTCAGCATACAGACTGAATAAGTATGGTTAAAGGATACAACCCTGACACATACCTTTTCAGAATCCATTTGTTCTGTTAGAACAACACGTTTGGTTTATGTACAGGTTTCTCATGAGCCCAATTAAGTGTTCTGGAATACTCATTCTTCTCAATGTTATCCGTAGTTTATCATAATATACACAGTTGAAAGTCTTTGCACAGTCAATAAAGCACAAGTAAACATTTTTCTGGTACTCTCTGCTTTCAGTCAAGATCCATATATCAGCAATGATATCCCTAGTTCTACTTCCTCTTCTGAATCCAGCTTGAATTTCTGGCAATTCTCTGTTGATGTACTATTGCAACCATTTTTTAAATCATCAGCAAAATTTTACTTGCATGTGATATTAATAATATTGTTCGATAATTTCCACATTCTGCTGGGTCACCTTTCTTTGGAATGGATCTCTTCCGATTGGTTGTCCAGGTATCTTCTTTGCATAGATGAATGAACGCCTCCAGTGCTTCATCAGTTCGTTGAAATATTTCAGTTTGTATTCTGTCAATTCCTGGAGCCTAGATACCATTGGTTCTTGGTCATATGCTGCCTCTTGAAATGGTTGAACATCGATCATTTGTTTTGGGTACAGTGACTCTGTATTCCCTCCATCTTCTGATGCTTTCTTCATCATTCAATATTTTGTACATATAATCCTTCAATATAGCAAGCGGAGGCTTGAATTTTTTTCAGTTCTTTCAGCTAGCAAAATGCTAAGCATCTTCTCTTCCCTTTTGGTTTTTTAACTCCAGGTCTTTGTATATTTCATTAAAATACTTGACTTTGTCTTCTCGAGTTGCCCTTTGAGATTTTTTGTTCAGTTCTTTTACCTCCTCGTTTCTTCCATTTGCTTTAGCTTCTTTACACTCAAGAGCAAGTTTCGGAGTCTCTTTTGATATCCATTTTGGTCTTTTCTTCCTTTCGTAGCTTTTAATGACCTTTTGTTTTCTTCATGTATGATGTTTTTGATGTCATCCCACAACTGTCTGGTCTTCAGTCATTAGTGTCTAAATCATCAAATCTGTGCTTGAGATGGTCAGGTGGGATATATTCAAGGTCATATTTTGGCTCTGGTGGATTTGTTTTAATTTTCTTCAGCTTCAACCTGAGCTTGCATATAAGCAATTAATTGATGGTCTGTTCCACAGTTGGCACCTGGCCTTGTTTTGGATGATGATTTTGAGCTTTTCCACTGTCTCTTTCCATCAGTATAGTAAAACAAAACAAAACAAAACAAAAAACCCACTGCCACCAAGCCAATTCTAACTCTTTTTTCTCCCTCTGAGTAACTGGTGTGTTGCACTGCCAACCTTGTGGTTAGCAGTCCAGTGCTTACCCTACAGAGCCACCAGGACTCCAAGATGCATATGCTATATAAATAAAACAAATTATATAAATATTTTATATAAAAGTAGACATATTTATATATAAGTATAAATTATATGAGAAAAATAGTACATGTTTCAGAGTTTGTATATCAGAAAAGTTAAGAACACAGGATCTAGCTAGATCAGACTGCCTGAGGGAAATCTTGGCTCTGCTGTGGGGCCGTAAGCAATTTATTTAACATCTCTGTGTTTCAGCTTCTTTATCTGCAAATGGGAATAGCACTTTTCTCAAAGTCTTTAGGTTCCTGTGGATTTCGTCCTCACCAGATCTGGTAGTAGTAATAAGTATCTGCTGTGTAGGACTACTAGTGGGGAATAGGATCAGCATTGGACTATAAACCACAAAGTCGGCACTACAAACCCACCAGCTGTTCCTCAGAAAGCTTACACAGGGCCACTATGAGACAGAACTGACTCGACGGAACTTTACAACAACATGTATGGAGAGTTTCACTCCCATGATCTTACTAATTCTCATAATAGTCCTATAAAGTAGATTCTAGCCCCATTTTCCAGGTAAGAAAACTGAAGAGCTCAGAAGAGATTCTCCAACCTAACTATTCATCAATTGATATAGGTTTTGCTCAGATCAAAAGGCCCAGGATAGCTAATCAAGACTGTATTCCCCAGAAATGGAGTACAGGTGAAATGGCATCTTAAATTCTATTGGGCATTGTTCACTCAAGAATCTGTAACGGTGATCTGCCTTACCATTCTATACACAGGCAAAGTCAAAGAGAAGAGATAGGTTCTTAATTGTCCATAGGGTGTGTCCAAAGAAGGTCAGACTGTCTGAACCCTGGAAAAGTTACTTAGCTTCAGTTTTCTCATCCGTAAAATAAAATGATAGTACCCTTTCAAGGGGTTTGTTGTGAGGACACATTGAGTTACTAGTGTCAAGTTCTTAAAACAGTTGTGGTTGTTATTAAGTGCTGAGGTTTCTGAGGAGCAGCTGGTGGGTTTGAACAGCCAACCTTGAAATTCAAACTGGCCTTGAGGTGGAGCGTTTATCACCAGGGCTCCAAACTTAGAACAGTACCTCTCTCTAAAAGGGACTGGGGAGGTGGGAACATGCTTGAGTCGGCTCTCCAGTCACTAGTATCCATGAGAGAACTGTAGCCACCCTTCATTCTGCCTCAGACCTGGTCTGAACCCCGGGGGTTTCCTCCACGTCCCCACACCCCTTCCCTTTTCTGCCTCTATGCCAGGGACCTAATTCCTCAGAGAATAAACCAAAAGTAATGCCAACGGCAGAGCTCCTAGGGTTACCAGGGCTGCTCAGAAACCAGAAATAGCTTTATTTTATGCATTAAAGTCAACAACTGAGGAAAGTTTCCGTTCGGTGTGCGTGAGAGAAGGGAGGATTCTACCAGGGCCGGGCCGGGAATCTACAGCACGGCAGGGTTATCTGCTCTCTGCAAGCTTCTAAAAGCCACAGGACACAGCGCCATATCATGTCCCAAGGACAAATTGGAGTTGGGGGTGGGATGGCAGTTAAGTCACTGGGACCAGGCTCCCTAGAAGCGATCAGTCCTGGGTTGGAATTCCAACTTGTTTCTTCAGTCTGCGTTCTCGGGCGAGTCATGTGTCACCTAGAAGCCTCAGTTTCCCCACGTGTAAAATGGGCCTGACATGGCCTGTCTCCCCAGCGTGATGGGCGCAACAGCGTTAACTCGGGCATCACGCAGGGCACTACACCTGGGTGCGCGCAGGGGGTACCCGGGTGCAGGTGCGAAGGGGGGTGGGTGCCAGGGCACGGCCCCGGCAGTCGGGTTCGCAGTGCTTGCGTCATCACCGGGAGGGCGGGGCCAGGCTCGGGGGAGACGGCGGCTGGAGCTGCGCGGGCTCCCGGGGCCTGCTCCGCCGGCTCACCGCATCCCGGCTCTCCGCTTTCCTCCCCGCCGCGTCTCCACGCGAAGATGGCAACTGACGGGCTGCAAGAGAACGAGACGCTGGCGTCGCTGAAGAGCGAGGCCGAGAGCCTCAAGGGCAAGCTAGAGGAGGAGCGAGCCAAGCTGCACGATGTGGAGCGTGAGTGCGGGCCGGGCGGGCGGGGGCCGTGGGGAGGGGCGCAGCGGGCACAGCAGTCGCGGGCGCAGCAATCAGGCCGAGTAAACAAGGCAGGTTCTCTGGGACCGGGGCCGGGAGCAAGGCCCCTGCCACTGCCAGGAAGAGGGGCCCCCCCTAGTGCTCGCTGCGCCCAAGTGAAGCCCGGGTAGCGACCCCGAGAGCCCCCCGGCGCACGGATCCTGGCCCGCCTTCAGAGGCTGCGGGCACCCTGCAGGGCCCCACCCCGCCAGCTAGCCGAGGCCGGCCCGCCTCTGGGTGGCCCCGCCTGGTTGCTTAGGCTCCAGGCGGCTGTCCTCCCCACAGAGGGTCGTGGGAGCAGTTACTGTCTTCACCTGCTTGGAAGATGCCAACTGATCGCTCTCCTGCCCTTGTGAGCTGAGAGGGGTGAGGTGGCGAACTGTGTGTGGTGCCAAGCGCAGCGAGATCATGCGTGGCGAGGCCTAACATAAACTCCTGTTTTATTTTTTATTTTGTCTCCATCGTTGCTGTCTTTTCTCAGTTTTGCTTTTACAAGGAAACTAACTGATTTAAAGGTTATTATCCACTTTCCTCCTTGTAGGGAGGGTGTTGTATGGGGTGGGGAGAGAGTAGCACAGGAGCACGTCTAATCCATCCATTCGATTAGTTTAGGGCTAGGATAGATGCAGTGTGATTGGCATAAAAGGGCAAAAGCAATCCTAAGCAAACTTACGTTATTGATCACCACCATAATTCAGAACTGGCTCTGTGAGTTTTATGAGTGAGCAGTTAAATAGCCAGATTATATGATTCTTAGCTGGTTCAGCTTCCCTTTACTCTTGTCAGATGATTCCTCCTAAACAGTTTGGGCTGAGAGCCAACCTTGGGGAATTGGTCTTACCTGCTCACTTTTCAGCTCTGAGGGTGGCAGTTTTCCTTTGCACTGCTAGGCTTTCCCACTGTGCTGTTATACACATGTATACATTGTGCTCTAGCATTTCTATTTGGTAAACCAAATCAATTGATTGCCAAGTTTATTCTGGCTCATGGCAACCCTGTGTGTGTGAGTAGAGCTATATTTCGTAGGGTTTTCAATCACTGATTTTTCAGAAGTTGATTGCCAGTCCTTCCTTCTGAGTTGCCCCCTAGTAGACTCAAACCTCCGACCTTTCAGATATTATACAGATATTATACAGAACAGATATTGTTCTGTATAATATCTGTTCAATATCAGCCTTTAAATTCCACTTGGAAAAGCAAAATGGGATTCATGTTAGATTTCACATTTGATTCCTTTTAGAAGAATTATTTAATAGAAGCAGGTGAATCCAGACTGTGTTGTGCTCTAGGCTCCCTTTATCATTTTAAAATGTACCCAGGTATAATTAACCAGAAACCCCAAAGAAAGTACTTAAGCAAGTTAGGAGTTACTTTTCTTATCTAACAAGAGCAAGGGGTAATCAATTGCCAGGTTTGGTTCTACGGCCCAAAGTACCATCACGAACTCAGTCTCTTCCATCACCCTTACAGCACTGACATTTGCTTCTTTAGTTATAATACAATATCCACAGCTCCAAACATCACTCTTGTAGCCAAGACTGGAATGTGGGCACCAGCCTGTTTGCTCCTTCTTAATAGCAAAGCCTAAGTTTTCTCAGATACCCCAGCAGATTTCTGCTTGCTCTTCATTGGTCAAAAGTAGGTCACATGACAATTTCACAAGCGAGTCTGGGAAAGGAGGAACTGGGCTCGGTACATTCCCAAACAAATTGAGTTTCTGTTACCAGTGAAGAAGTGAAGAATGGACATTGGGAGGCGTGGGTCAGAGTTGACCACTCTCCCCCATTGCAGATTCCTCCACCGTACAGATGGTGACGACAGATGTTCCAAACTCAGTACCACTGAAGTTGATCATCTTAGTTTGCGCTTTAGAGATGAGAAAACAAGGACAGAGAGTTTTAAAGACTTGCTAAAGGACTCCAGTTAGTAAGCATGGGGCCAGGATTCCAACCCAGGTAGTTAGAGCTCCAGCCCAGACTTACTTCAGCCTTTACGCCAAACCCTTTGTACTTTATACAGAAGAGAATTCTAGAAACTCACTCAACAGTTTGCAGACTCCTGGGGATAATGTGAGAAAAACTGAATCTGGTTCACACCCCAAAGCAGCTGTTGTGTGCCGTCAGTCAGCTTGATTTCATCTCATGATGGTGGTGGTGGTTCTGTGCCATAGAGTCGGTTCCAACTCATAGCGACCCTGCATAGGGTTTCCGAGGCTATAAATCTTTATGGGAGCAGAAAGCCTCATCGTTCTTTCACGGAACCACTGGTGGTTTCGAACTGCTGTCCTTGAGCAGCCCAACTCGTAGCCACTATGCTACCAGAGTACCTTATTCCAACTCACAGTGATTCTCTAAAGTAAAATTGCTTATAAGGTTTTCTAGACTGTAATCTTTGCAGGAAGACCTGGGCCAGTGCAGAGCACGAGGCTGCTCATCAAAAGGTCAACCTGCAGCCAGCCTGTGACAAAGATTTAGCAGATTGGTTGTGGTAGGTATGTGCCGTGGAATCGGTTCTGACTCACAGTGACCCTGTACAAGGTTTCCAAGGTTATAAATCTTTATGGGAGCAGAAAGTCTCAGGTTTCTCCCATGGAACAGCTGGTAGTTTCGAACTGTAGACCTCGAGGTTGACAGGGTGATGTGACTCATAACCACTATGCTACCAGAGCTCCATAAACATTACAAGTGTGGAAACCCTATGAAGCAGTTCTACTCTCTTCAGTAAGGTCACTATGAGTCAGAATGGATTCAACAGCTCTGGGTGTGTAACTGCTGATCCTTGAGTTTGCAGCCAAGCACTTAACTGTTGTGCCACCAGAACTCCTTCCCCAAAGCAGAAACCCTTATGCTTTCCTGGATCTCTCATAGCAACTGGCGTATGGTGAATTCTTAGTTTGTGGATCTGTTTCTGACCCACTCGAACCTATTTCTTACCCAGTTGAGATTACCAACTCCTGCCTATTCCATGTTACAAGCAGACTTTCCGTTTTTGCAGTTGGAGGACAGTTTCCTGTGAAGTGGGAATGCACTGTGGGTTAACATGCTGGACTGCAAAGTCAGTTTGAACGGCAAGGTCTGTGGTTCAAGCTCACCAGCCACTCCTCAGTAACCCTGTACAGGGTTGCTATGGGTCAGAACTGACTCGATGGCACTTAACAACAATATGTGAGATTTATAGTTCCCAGTTAGGGTACATGGCTGGACACCGTGATTATTAATTCCCCCAGGACAACATATATAAAATACCCATACATTTTTTTGCCTTTTGGTCCTGTAGTCCTGGTCTTATGTGGGGAGACCTTTTTAGGCCATAAGCTAGGATGACCAACTCACCAGGTTTGCCTGGGACTTTCTTGGTTTTAAAATAGAAAGTCCTAAATCCTGGGGAACCCTTCACTTGATCACCCTGCTGTTACCTCTGGCTTGTCTACATTCCTGCCTTAAAAAAAGTTAACACAAGATTGCCGAGCATAAGCTTTCAGCAAACAAATAACGAACTCTTCCTGATTTGAGACCCTCAGCCCTTCAGTGCCATTCCTCTGAGCTTCAGGCCAAGGTCTAGTCTGTTGGCTCCTCATCCCCAAGTTGACCCTTGTCCAACTGTAAATACAGGAAGTGGCTTACACGGATTGACTAATGGGAAACCAATCCGTCGCTAAAGACCCAGGCCCTTTTCTCCCAAACCCATTGCCATCGATTCTCAGTCATCATGACTCTGAAGGATAGAGTAGAACTACCCACAGGGTTCCGATGGAAGCAGACTGCCACATCTTTCTCCCACAGAGAGGCAGGTGAGTTCAAACTGTCTATCTTTTGGTTCATAGCCAAGCACTGAACAACTGCACCACCAGGCCTCCCCTTTTCTCTCAGGAAAATAGCTCCATTCTCTTCCCAGGCTTCCTACTTCTTCCTAGATATTTCACTTTATCTCCTCTGCTTATCTTCTACCATAGGTGAATACTCCCTAGCCTGACCTTAAAGCATTTTAGAATTATGAGGTTACAGCTGATACTTGTTTTCTGTTGTTGCTATAAGGAGGAGCCCTGGCAGGGTGATGGGCTAAGCATTTGACTGTTAACTGCAAGATCAGCAGTTTAAACCTACCAGCTGCTCCATGGGAGAAAGATGAGATCTACAGTCTAAGAAACCCTATAGAGTAGTTCCAATTTATTTTATAGGGATGTTGTAAGTCAGATAGCAGTGGAGATATTGTTGCTCTACAAATAATCATTAATTTAGTGGCTTAAAGCAACACAAATATATTCTTTTACATATCTGAAGGTCAAAAGTCTAAAATGGGTTGGTTGGAATGAGTTCCTTCCAGAGGCTCTAGGGAAATCAGTTTTCGGAAGGACACCTGCATTCCCTGGCTGGTAGCCTCTCACTGCTTTGACCTCTGCATCCTGGTGGAGCACTGTAGGGCAAGTACTAGGCCGCTAACCGATAGGCCAGCTGTTCAAACCCACCCTCTGTTCCTTGGAAACCCTATACAAGATCATTTTGAATCGGAACCAACTCCACAGCAATTAACAACAAAGGAGGCTGCCTGCATTCCTTGGCTGGTGGCCCCTCATTCTCTGACTCCATAATCGTATCTTCTCCAACTCTGTCCCTCCTACTTCTTTCTGATAAGAGTCCTTGTCATTATACTGCATAATCCAGGATACTGTTCCCATCTCAAAATCGTTAACTCTCTTTGCCCAGTCCCTTTTGCCATGAAAGACAACATATTCACAGGTTTATGGGATTCGGATATGGGACATCTTGTTGGTAGTGGCAGTCTGGTTGGCTCTGACTTGTGGCGACCGTGTCTAACAGAACAAAGTGTTACTCAGTCCAGTCCTGTGCCATCGTGGTGACCATTGGTGTGTTTGAGTGTCTTGGTGTGGCCACTCTGTCACTCCAGCCCACTGGAAGCTGCCTTCATTCTCACCGCCCTATGACTTTGCCACCTTTGAAGGGCCATTTGTCATCCTATCACTAAGTTCTACAGACTGGAGGGGTTACTTGCTTCAGCCTGGGTCTTCAGGCATACAAAGTGTTTTTCTCCATACATGATGAGGTAGTTGAAAAGGTTGGATGGTGGGGCAGGGGTAGACAAGGTATTTCTTTAATGTTATGTAGCTACTGTATGGTAGAATAAGGAGCCCTTGTAACACAGTGGCTAAGCGCTCAGCTGCTAACTGAAAGTTTGATTGTCACTTTGTAGGAGAAAAATATGGCAATCAAAAAAGATAATAGCCCTGGAAAGTTCTACTCTGTCCCATAGAGTTGCTATAGGGTTGTTAGTAATAAGAATCCATTCAACGGCAATGGGTGTATAAGGTACGATAGGTTAATGTGCTGGACCACAAAGTCGGTTTAGACTACAAGGTTGGCAATTCAAGTTCACCAGCTGCTCCTTGGAAACCTTATACTGCGTTGCGATGGGTAGGAACCGACCTGGTGGCACTTGACAACAACAACAACAACAAGGAGTGGAAGCTGGGTCAGCCCCTAGTACAATTCTTCCCCTAACCTCACAAGACTCTTCTTAGAAAGTTGATATCTACATTAAAAAGAAACAAATAAATTCATGTGTGTATGTATGAAATGGGTTTACTTACTATTTAGTAAAAAAAAAAATGCTACATGAATATATAAGACAATCTCATTAGGTTTAAAAATGTAAGCTTATAGATACATTCAATTTCTGGAAAGATGCACAAAAACTAGTCATCTCTAGAGAGTGGAATGAAGAAGTGGAGAGGGAAGCAAGGTCCTTTTCCTGTTACACCATGTACACATCAGTTATTGTTGTGTGTCAAGTCCATTCTGACTCAAAGGACAGAGTACAACTGCCTCATAGGCTTTCCAAGGCTGGAAATCTTTACAGAAACAGACTGCCTCCCACAAACACATCTGTCACCCACAGAGCAGCTGGTGGGTTCAAACTGCTAACCTTTCAGTTAACAGCTGAGCTCTAAAACACGGCATCACCAGAGCTCCTATTTGTTGTTGTTGTTAAATGTCATCAAGTCTGTTCGACTCATAGCGACCCTGTATACGGTTTCCAAAGAGATGCTGGTGCGTTTGAACTATCAGCCATGTAGTTCGCAGTCCAGTGCTGATCCTAAAATTAACAAAACTAAAAATGAGAACTGGAATGGGAGTCAAGATCAAGAAACCAAGAATGAGTGAGTGGGGAAACAGTTAAGCTTTAGAGTCTTTCACATAAAAATTAAACTGAGGGACACCATGGAAGGCAGGCTGAAAGCAGACAGAGCTGGAAGGACAGTGTTTCAGCCTCCTGGGTTGTGTGGCAGTATCGGCCAGGTTCCCAGCTTCTTTGAGGCAGTTTCTCATATTGTTTGGGATCAAAACAATTCAGAAATATTATTTAACATCTTTAGGTACAAATCCAATAAATTTGGGTAAATCACGGGATTTATCATCAGATGCTATTGACTTTTCTATCTATTGCAAATATAATAAAGAAGTCCTTATTTTCGAACACTTTATGGCTTTCAGCCCTGAACTATTCTGGTTTTATGGTTAAGGGAGAAATCTAGGAAACCCAAACGTCTAGATTGGTCTGAAACAAATACCACTGTTGACTTTTTCCAGTTTCAAGAATAGTATGCTGTCTGTACACTGAAGGGAGTAGAAGTTAGCTTCTCCTGCAGGCTAATCTTCCCTGGCAGCTCTTCCGGATGCCGCCTCAGCCAGCTTTTCTGAAAGCAAAGCTTCCTTTCAGTGCTTTTCCCTTCTTTGACTCTGCTTTCATCGTTGCACATGAGCTAGCTGTTTCATGTTTTAAAAATAATAATAATTAGCTCATGTTCACTGTAGAAAACCTGGAAATTGACAAAAACATGGCACCAAATCATCTCTAACTCCACACGCAGAAATAGCCAGTTTTAACATTTTGATATATTTCATAGCTTGTGTTTCTATGTTTGTGTATATATTTGTAAGCAGACTGGAAATCGTACTAGACAGAGTTTGATCCTACGTTTTTACATTTAACACAGTGGTTTGAATAGCTCCCTGTGTTTTTTACAATAGCTCCCTTTAAAATGCCATGACTGTATTTATAACTACATACATTCCGTCTTTAAGCCTGTAGCATAATATAACCCTTGCAACTTTTAATTAAGGAATTCAGGCTAGAATTTTCTGTGGCTAGTGTATGGTTTTTAAGATCATTCCAAAAGTCCTGGCAAACACACATGAAGTAATGAGATTATGAATGTCCTCCTTCCATACAAGTGTTTAGGCATTTTGCATACATCCCACTCTTCTACCTTGGGGAAAAATCAGACAGAATGAGTGTTTTTATACATTAGTTCTGGATCATTTTTCCTCCTTAATTTTTGTAATCTTCTACCAAATGTTGTTAAGAGCCGTTGAGTTGGTTCCAACTAATAGCGACCCTCTGTAGGGTTTCCAAGTAGCTGCTGGTGGGTTTGAGCTGCCAATCTTTTCGTTAGCAGTCCAGAGTACCACACCAGAACTCCATCATCAAAACACTATATGTTAGTGCGAAATTTAGAAAGCATTTCAAGATCACTTCAAAATATGTTTCTTCTAGTTGAGATAGCTCATTTGTCTCTGATCCTGTCTTGATTTAATTCTTCTGTATTTATAATCAATCTCAAAATGCTCAGAATTCCCAGGTGTTACAGATAGTTCATGCGAGGCTGCTACTCAAAGGTTGGAATCCACCCAAAGGCACCTCAAAACAAAGGCCTGGTGACCCACTTACAGACTGTTGGCAAGTGAAAACTTTGGAGGGCAGGCTTGCAGCGTATACCCTATGGTTGGTTGATGATGCTTGGAGGGAATTATAACCATGGCAATGAAATGATACACGATTGGGTGAATGTAAAGCTAATGTTCTCCCATGTAAACTATCATATAATTCACATATAATTAAAAAAAAAAAAAAAAGGAATTTTTCCATTAAAAAAAAACCTCTCTGGAATAGGGTTCTGCTTAACACACAAGTAGTTGGCATGAATCAAAATCAACTCAACAGCAATTAGAAACAACTTTACCTGCACTTCAGACTCACAAAAAGATCACTTACTACCTTTTTTTCCAACCAGCTCCTTTTTAAAATTAGGCATCCCCAGTTCTCCCCTTCTCTGGCCTACCCCCTGTGTCTAAGGCTTGTCAGAGCTGTCTCCACCTCATGACCCATCTCCACCCTTAATAGGTATACCCCACCTCCGGGGAAGTTTGTGGAAATTCAAACTTCCTTGCACCACCCTGGAAATTCAGATCCCCTTGGTCTGGAGTCAGAGCCTAGACTATTCAGCAGGTCTAGCTTCGTGGGACCAAGCTGAGTAAAGAGGCCACCAAGGCTGTTTCTACCTGCTGGACATGGAGTAAAAGCACCTGGCTGAACAGCTTCTAGGGTGTTCCAGGCATATCTTGGCAGGACTGTTGGGAAATGGGGTACAGCACAAGAGAGCCATGCTTTCTGGAAAACCTCATTGGTTTCCTTGTTGCTGCATTGTCTCCATGAACGATCCTCCACCCTGCAGCCAGAGGTACTTTACAAAAAAGCAAATCTGGCCATATCACTGCTGTGATGAAACCCCACCAGCAGGTTCCAGTATCATGGGTTAAATCCAGAGCTCCATTGTGTAGTGTCCAGTGCCTTGACTTTGTCTGTGCCTCCCCTTCACACTCCCAGCAAAGCATTTGTAAACCGAAAACCCACTGTCATCGAGTGGATTCTGACCCATAGCGATCCTAGAGAGCACAGTAAAGTGCTCCCTGGAGTTTCTGAGGCTGTAAACCTTTACAGAAGCAGACTGCCACATCCCTTCTCCATGGGTCATATGGTGGGTTCAAACCACTGAACTTAGAAGCCCAATGCTTAACTCATCACACCACCATGGTTCCTTCAAATCATTTCTAGTTCCCCTAAAAGCATTTACTCCTTTCATACCTCTGGGCCTTTGCTTTTGCTGTTCCCTGCAGTGCCCACCTAGAACCCATGTCATCTAACTCACTCTTACTTATCCTTTAGACTGAGCCCAAATAATCATCCAAGAAGCCTAATGCCCCATCCTCCAGGACAGGAGCCCCCTGTGTCCCTGTGGCTGACTTGTCCACTCACACGTAGACAGAGGCATCCTTGAAGGCTCTGTCTCCTCTGTCAACTCTGAACCCCAGGAGAACAGCAACAGACTCTCATATATCTGGCTCGTGTCTGAGCCTCACACAGCCTGGGCTGGAATACACTAGGAGAAGACTTGAGAGCTGTCTTTAAATGGTTTAAGGATTTGTGCGTAGTCAGGAACAGGCCAAATCTAAGTCACTCTGGAGACAGAATAGGGCCAATGAGAAGGAAGAAGCTCCCTGGGTCAGGAGCTATGTCTGAAACCACTCGTGCATCCCCACGTGTACCCTGATAAACAGATGATGTGCTTGGCAGGTGAAGCAGTGATGATAGCATGGTTTAGCAGAAACAGTGGCACAGTAATTGAACATTCATGCACTTTACAATTTAGCTAATATTTATACAGTGTGAGTTGTCACAAATACTTTTAACCTATTCCCACTTTGTTCTTTCATCACAAAGAACCAGAGTAACTAAAAGGAACTAGGACTTCTGGGATAAGTGACTGGTTGCAGGGCCAGGGCAGGGAAGAACAAGATGAACAAGAAATACTCAGAGAACAACGAGGACCTGTTTGAAAGTCAGAGGCGTCTGCATGATGAGACTCCCACTGGGCAAACCTGGGATAATTTGAGCATCAAAATAAATTATAATTGTGGTTGCAGTTGGTAAGTGCCATCAAGTTAGATCTGACTCATAGTAACCCTGTATAAGGTTTCTGAGGAGAACTTGGTGGGTTTGAAATGCCAGCCTTGCAATTACCAATCCAGTGCCTGTCCTATAGCACCATACCATGATCCCAAATGATAATAGTAAAGGATTATATAAGTTGCTGAATATAAAGTCCATATAAATATAAATAAATGGAAAGAAAAGGAAAAGTTATAATGAACAAAACTCCAAAGCAGAGAACGAAAGCAAAGAGGCTCAAATGTTATCTTGATCCATTAAACTGCTACTGAGAATTACTATACTTGATTGAAATTTAGGAAATACAAACATGTCATTTAGGCTTTCCCTAAACATTGATTAGACACTTGCTATGTGCCAAGCTGGAGGGATAATTGTGAATACTTGTCACATGTCTCCTTTATGCCAGGCTTGAATCATCCTCCCTGAAGCCCCTTGAAGGAAGTTAGGCAGTGAGAAGGTAGGTGACTGGTTCAAGGTCACATAGCTGGTATGTGGCTGAGCTTTTATCCAAAGTGCTTAACTCTGGGGCTCTGCTCCAGTTATGCTTCTAAAAAAGGAAGACGCCAGACAGGACCCCGTCTGTCCTCATCCTTACCTTCAAGTGCAATTTCTCAGCAGGTTACCGTATAGTCTAGCAAAGTCTTATCATAAAACTAGCTGGTTGTGGTCATATCTTTTCTTTTCTTTTTTTTTAAAAAAAAGGAAAAAATGTTATCTCCTGGAGAGCTGGTCCTCCAAAAGCAAAAGAGAAACCACAGCTGCCCTTAGCCAAGTTCCTGCAAATAATATGGAGAACATAGTCTGGCCATTACCACATTTTTATTTTCCTGGCTGGTATGTTCTAAACTCTTGAGTGCTTTAATTGAGTGGCAGTTAGATTTTGGCCTAGAGAAGCAGGATGGAGTGGGTTGGGAGTGACTCTGTCTGTGGGAAGGGAAAATGCAGTGAGAAAAAAATAATTAGTAGTTGGGATATATTCAAATATACATTATGTAAGGAGGGCCCTATTTTGGTTGAATGAGTCATTTTTTTTCTCATTTAGAGAAACTTTAGAAAACTGTGGTTAGGTTGGCAGAAGCAGTGATAATGTGGATAATATTGAGGTGAGTCTTCAAAGTAAAATCGGAGTCAACTGTGGTCACAACTCTGAGCTGGTATATGTTGTTTTTGTTAGGTACTGTAGAGTCAGCTTCAACTCATAAGGACCTTGTACACAACAGAACGAAACATTGCTTGTGTCAACCTCACAACTGCTGTTGTGCTTAAGTCCATCGCTGCTGCCACTGTACCAATCCACCTCTTTGGGGGTCTTCCTCTGTTTTCACCAGTCCCTCCACACTACCAAGCATAATGTCTTCTCCAAGGACTGGTCCCTAAAGCATCAGAGACAAAGTCTCATCATCCTGGCTTCTAAGGAGCATTCTGTTTGTCTTCTTCCAAAACAGATTTGTTTGCTCTTCAGGAAGTCCATGTCACTTCAAATATTCTTCTCCAACACCTTAACTCAAATGCATCAATTCTTCTTTTACGGTCTTCTACGGCCTCTTTGGCCAACTTTCACAACATATATAAGGCTGTTGAAAATACCATGACTTGGATCAGTTGTACCTTAAAAGGCCTATGAGAATTCAGAAAAAAATCACCTTTTTTTTTTTTAAAACTTCATTTGTATATAAAGAAGAGGGAGAGACCTCAATTGTTCTCTAATGAACAAAAACCACATTACTTACTGCAAGATCAGGGGTCCCCAGACCTTTTCTTAAAGGGCAAGAGAGTAAATACTTTAGACTTTGTGGACTATCTAGTCTCAGTTTCAACTACTCAAATCAGGTTATAGCAGGAAACAGCCAAAGACAGACTGTGAATGAATGAGTGTGGCTGTGTTCCAATAAAACTTTATTTACAAAAATAGGCAGAAGACTGTATTTGGCCCATAGGCGGGAATTTGTCAACCACTGGGCCAAAATTTTTGAAAAGTTTGAAAGAAAAGGCCCTTGAATTGCACAGAAGTTCTCAGGGCATTGAGACAGTTGGATGAAGAAGCCTGGTCAGTTACTTCTGCAAGTACCTGGGGGCTTCGTTCCATTCTGAGCAAAAATATTAATGTGCAAAGAGAAAAACAAATAAACCATAAATCTAGAGTTCTAGATATGTTTGGTAAGTTTTGGAAAAGAATGTATTGATAAAGGAAAAAAAAGTTTTTCCCCCCAATAAATAATGCAATGTTTTAGCAGAAGCAATAGTACAATAATAGAAATTCAGGCGTTTCATAGGTGTTGTTTCATAGGTATTGCTTGCAGTTTGGGTTTTCACAAAGACTTTTAATCTGTTCCCACTTCTACTTTTTCATCACATCACATGGAAGGTGAAGCAGCAAAAAGGAGCCAGGACAGGAAAGGAACAAGATGAATCTGGAATAAGAAGTGGTCAGTGAAGCATGGGAACCTGTCCAAAGGTCACAGGAGCCTGCATGATGCGGGCTCCCACTGGACAAACCTGGGACAATTTTTCTTTTTGTCAAGTTTTTATTGTGAATTATGTGTTAGTTTACAAGGGAGAACATTTTCTTTACATTTATACTATTGTATTTTGTTTCATTGCGATGATTACAATCCCCTGCATGCATCATCAAGCAACCAAAGGGTACACCCTACATGCCTGCCCTCCCAGCCGCCAGCACACAGCCCCTCTCCTTCCCTGAATCTAGAGTCCCCAGCCGCTCCTCCCCACATCATCTTCTTTGCCTCAACCTCTGGTGTCACTGCCTCCTCAGACAGGGTCAAACCTGGGACAGTTTAAACACCAAAACTAATGGTAATAGTAAGGATTACAGTTCGTCCCAGTTTATGATGGAGTTCCATTCCAATGCCTCTTTTTCAAAAAATGGTTCCAACGTAAGTCAAATACCTCTTTTAAAAAAATGGTTTTTGTTATTATTGCCTCTGTTATCAGTACCTTGATGCATCCAGTCTTTGGACATCTGCAAGTGAATTTCTGAGAAAGATGACATCAGCAAATTACATACTACAAAATTGTATGTAGTACATGTTACTAATGATAACATGTACAAAATTTAAAAAGCAGGTAAGCACATTTCATCATAAATCAAATCCATCATACGTTGGGGACTACCTGTGTATAAACTATTGAATAAAGTCCATAAGATTATAAATGATTGAGTGAATGGGGAGAAGGGAAAACTTCTCCTTATATTGTTGTTGTTGTCAGGTGCCATCGAGTCAGAACCGACTCATAGCGACCCCATGCACAGCAGAACGAAACAATGTCCGATCCTGGGCCAACCTCACTACCGCCGCCACACTTGACACCATCAATGATGTCACCTGGCTGATCCATCTCGTTGGGGGTCTTCCTCTTTTTCTCTGACCCTCCACCTTACCCAGCATGGCATCCTTCTCCAGCGACTGTTCTCTCCAGACAATGTGTCCAAAGTATGAGAGACGAAGCTTAGCCATCTTGGCCTCCAAGGAGCACTCTGGTTGCACTTCTTCCAAAACAGATCTATTGGTTCTTTTGGCAGTCCATGGCACTTTCAGTATTCTCCTCCAACACCACAACTCAAAGGCATCAATTCTTCTACGATCTTCCTTATTCACTGTCCAGCTTTCGCATCCATATGAGGTTATTGAAAATACCATGGCTTGGGTCAGGCGCACCTTAGTCCTCAAGCAGACATCTCCTTATATTAGAAAAACAATGAATGCATGCAGAAGGAAAAATGGAATTAGTAAAACCACTACCTACCAACCATCTCTGGCATTGCCAAGTCTAGATCTTGTGTTCAGACTTTCAGGATATTGCATTAGTCTCTACTAAAAGTTTTTCAGTAAACTCCCTGGTGTACTGTTAGCTGACAGCTATGTGATGGTTCATTTGTCTTTTCTTCCCTGCAGCGTGGATGTAGGGTACCTACTGCATCCCTGCCCTATGTTAGGCACTGGGGTGGGGGTGTGGATTAGTGAGCCACAATGTTCTTACAGTTCCTTATAAAGTTACTTTTTCTTGTAATTAGAAAGTGCTAGGTAAAATAGATGGTTATATGAATTTGTGTCACCAAGTAACCTCTTTAAGCCTCAGTTTCCACATCTATTAAATGGAGATGACAGTCTCACACTCTTTGCCTGCCCTGCCTTACTCGCTTCACAAAGCTGTGGTCCTCAAACAGGAAAATTCTACATAACGCTTTATAAATATGAGGCAATGGTATAAACAGTTAATTAATATGCTTGACTGCTAACTGGGCGAGGTTTGAGCATACCGAGGGACACCTTGGAAGAAAGGCCTGGTGATACAATTTTTTTTTAAATTGAAAACACTAAGGACCGCTGTTCTACTCTGACACACACGGGATCACCATACATTGCGGTCAACTCAGTGGTAATATGGAAGTGCTTTGAAGAAATGCGGACCTTAAACACAGAGTGAATGACAATATTGTGTCTGTCCTGAGCAGATCTTAGAAGAAAGAATGCCAAAAGGACATAATCATAAAGAATAGGCGCATCAGACTGTGTATGGGGCTGCCTCCATGTAACAGTATCTACTATACCGACAGGTAGCTCAAAACCTGACCCTTGGTAGCAGGAGTGATAGTGGTCATTGTCTTTCCAGTGCACCAGGTGGCAGAGCGAGTGGAGGCCCTGGGGCAATTTGTCATGAAGACGAGAAGAACCCTCAAAGGCCACGGGAACAAAGTCCTGTGCATGGACTGGTGCAAAGACAAGAGGAGGATCGTGAGCTCATCCCAGGTAGGTCACACCTGTTAGGAAAGAGGCAAGCAGGTTTCTGATGTCAGCGCTAAGGTGTAAGTAAGAGTCCTTTTCAAAAAGTGCTTTTCTGATCTGATCTTGCTTATTCTCCAAAGGGCAAGATTAGTTTAAAAATTCTCCTGCATACTCTGGAACTTCACTAATTTGGGTAAATTTAGAATTGGTAATAGTTGAAACTTGGTAGACTATACATGATTTCTTTGATGAACCTTCAAATTAATTTCAAATTATTTGTAAGTGAGACCATTTTGAAAATAGTAGGAGTGTTGTTTCATTTTCTTTATCCTGCCAAATTAAGGGCATAAGTGATTGAAATGTCATTGTTGGCTTTTGAGCATAGCAATTTTTATATCTTAAAGAATAACAACTTTAAGTGCATTTCTTGTAAAGTATAATATTTTAAAATTCATTTTATATAGTTTACATAGTTTATTTTATATCTCACGTATTAGTTATCCATTGCTGTGTAACATATTAACCCAAAACTTAAAAGAACAAGCATTGGTTATCCAGGAGTGACTTAGCTGGTTGGTTCTGGCTCAAGGTCTGTTGAAGATGCAGCCAAAATGTTGGTCAGGGCTACAGGCACTGAAGGTTTGACTGGGACTAGAAGATATGCTTCCAAGATGGCGCACTCACATGGCTGTTTCTGAAGGCCTCAATTCCTTGCCATGTGGGTCTTCTAATAAGTCTACTCAAGACATGGTAGCTGGCCTCCCCAGGCAAGTGATCCAAGAGGAGGCATACTGTATGGCTTTTATGACCTAACCTTGGAAGTGGTATTCCATCCCTTCTGCCATATTCCATTGATCACATAGATAATCTGATCTAGATAATAGGACCACACAAGAGTGGGTATACCATAATTCACCAGCACCAACTTATCAGCATTCATTGTCCAGCTCTCTTGCATATGAGGTGATTGAAAATACCATGGCTGGGGTCAAGCACGCTTTAGTCCTCAAAGTGACATCTTTGTTTTTAACACTTTAAAGAGGTCCTTTGCAGCCAATTTTCCCATTGCAATATGCCATTTGACTTCTTGACTGCTGCTTTCTTGGGTGTTGATTGTGAATACTAGTAAAATGAAATCCTTGACAACTTCAGTAATTTCTCTATTTATCATGATGTTGCTTATTGGTCCATTATGAGGAGTTTTATTTTCTTTATGTTGAGGTATAATCCATAGTATAAACTGTAGTCTTTGATCTTCATCAGCAAATGCTTCAAGGCCTCTTCACTTTCAGCAAGTTAGGTTATGTCCTGCAGATGATTTGCAGATTAGACAACCTTGCATTGATCTCCTGTACTGCCTGCCCACAAATCTAGCATGTTGAACTGCATTTTCATATTACTTTATGTTCATAAGAAATGTACCATTTCTATATTTATCACATTAAAAAAACTGTAGAAAAGAGAACAAGGATTCTTTTTTACTCCCAGCACTTTGTCACAGTCATTGTTAGTATTTTAAAGCATTTCCTTCTAGTCCTGTTTTCCAATTTTTTAAATGTACATTTTTACAAAATAGTTATAAAGGTATGCATGTTGCTTCCTGGAACTTTGACCTTTTCAATCCTTACAGAATATCATAGATGGTGGATTTTCTATCCCTAGGACACTTCTCTGATTAGCAAGGGAGAGAGAGAAAGACTTCAGTACTTATGATACTCTCTACCCCTCCATCTCTATTTCGTGCCTTCAGGAAGAAAGAGACAGTAAGAAAGGTGGATGTTGGGGAAGGAGGTTGGAAAACAGCAGGAAGGGTCTGGAACAGACTTTGAGGGACTCCTCCCTTCAAAGGCAGGAAAAGAATCAGCCTAACCAAGTGGGTCTAGGGTTTAGGGGTAGAGGTGCATTCCCTCCAGGTATGTCGGTTTCTAGCATATACATCTGCTCTCATGGAAGGAACCATATTTAGTTTTATGAAACTAATTTTAGCCTGTTGGTTCCTTTTCTCATTACGTGCCTTTTTAAGATCTGCCCTCTCTGAGCATGAGCAGCAAAGGCCAGTGTGCTAAAGGAAGTCAGTTCATTGTTCATCCGCTCCACATCAGGGACATTTACTGAGAGCTACTGGTGGTCAGAACCTGGATGCTCAGAGAGCTCTCACACCACGTCTGAGCAAGTGGCTGCCTTGTAGGGATCAGGGCTCTTGTGGATTTATCTCTGATACGTATGTATTACAAATAGATGACATTATAGTTCATTAGTCCCTTCACCTCCCCCCCTCCCCTGGGCATGATCACAATGAATGGCTGGTTGTCTGTGACATCACATGTTATTTGTTTGCTGATCAGCTTTCCTCAGGGGACTCCCACAGTAACAATGGGGCTCACAGGTTCCTTGCAATGTAGGTGTAAATGTTCAGAGTGGGAAACTGTGATGTTTATGAAAGTTAAGACTCATCTTAGGCCCACACAGCTCCATGTCACCACTGTCCATGACCAGAAACATGGAGCAAAGAATGGGAGAGTCCTTCACCAGTGCTGCAGGAAAAGTGGATTCTTCCGTGAGCACAGTAGAGATGGAGTGGGGAGAACAGAAAAAAGACACCATTTCAGATTTATCTTATAGTTGTTATACATTCAGTTGGGTCCACCAAAAAGATACGTTGAAGACCTCACCCTCAGTACTTGAGAACAAGACCTTGTTTAGAAATAGACCTGTCTTTTTCATAGACTTGGGACACCAAGGTCAATTGGCATAATATAGTCCACAGAGACACTGATCTACATCCAACTTTGTTCAGTAGTGGGTGGGCTCTCAAAAGCTCATAAATAGCCATCAAAGGTGCATCTACTGGTCTCTCCCTCTCCAGAGGAAAGAAAAGTGATGAAAATTGAAGACACATGGAAACAGTCCAGTGAACTATGGACCACACAAACATCAGTCTCTATAACGCTGAGACCAAAAGAAGTAGCTGGTACCCAGCTCCACTACCAACTGCTATAAACGGGATCACATTTTTAGAGGACCTTAGCTATCCAGATACTTACTCTGGCTTTCCACTTCATATTACTAGCTGAGCACTGCTTTTCTGAGTAATCAGTGGGAAATTAGTAATTTCTGTAATGATTATTACAAATTAGTATCTACAAATTAGTAATAATCTGTAGGAAATTAGTAACGTCTTTTTTTTCTTTTTCCCTTTCAGGATGGGAAGGTGATTGTGTGGGACTCCTTCACTACTAACAAGGTAAGGTGTTTTTCTAGGCCATAGCAAATCATCTCAGAGTTGGTGGTTCAAACTCACCCAGTAGCCATAGGAAAGACAAACTTGATGAACTGTTTCCATCAAGATTACAACCAAGAGACTCTGGAGCAGTTCTTCTTTGTAACACATGGAGTCACCAACTCCTCAGCAACTAACAACAATAGCAACAATTGGTCCAACTATCCAGCCTCCTTCTGCTTCCCCTCCAGTTCCTTGTCAGTGGTCACCCTGTCTCGAGGAGAACCATCTAGTGATGCTTGGATAGCTCAGCCAGTTCATCGTAACACGTGTTGCTCTTGTGGCCTGAGAACAACATGTAGAACAACCATTCCATTGCTTTCTAGTCACTTCTAACTCATAGAGACCCTATAGCACAGAGTAGAGTTACCCCATAGGGTTTCCACGGTCAAACTGCCACATGTTTCTCCCATGGAGGACCAACATAAATGATGCTGATACTGAAACAAGAATGAGCATAGTGTGACAAAGATGTCGGATTCACACGTGCAACCAGATTGATTGTTTTTCTTCTGAGTGATGAGAAAGCTACGAAAATTCTCAATTTTCTATCCCCTCTCTTGACCACACTCCATAGCAATGTGGAGTTGAGTAAATGGTGGGTAGGGAAGATGAAGATGCAGTGGGATTGAACTGAACTATCCTCATGTGGCGCTGTGGGTTAATGCGCTGGACTGCAAAGTCAGTTTGAACTGCAAGGTTAGTGGTTTAAGCTCACCAGTCATTCCTCGGAAACCCCATAGAGGGTCGCTATGAGTTGGAACCAACTCGACAGCACTTAACAACAACAACATCTGGTTATAAAAGGAGATCTGGCATCGTAGTGGGTTATAAGTTGGGCTGTTAACCACAAGGTCAGCAGTTCGACTCTACCGGCTGCTCCACAGGAGAAAGATAAGGCTTTCTGCTCCCGTAAAGATTTACAGCCTCAGAAACACTGTACAGGGTTACTGTGAGTCGTAATCGACTCCAACATATTTAACCACCGCCATGCAAGGTCGGTGGTTCAAACTTACCAGCCACTCCTTGGAAACCCTGTATAAGGACACTATAGGTCAGAACCAACTCGACCCTTAACAACAAGATGATATCTGTTCTATAGTCCTGGTGTGGTACTATAGGAGAAGCACTGAACTTCTAACTGCAAGGCCTGTGGTTCAAACCCACCAGCCATTCTTTGGAAACCCTATACAGGGTTGCTATGAGTCGGAACCCACTCGCTGGCACTTAACAGCAGTAACAATTGTATCTGTTCCAAAGTGGACAGCATTCAGATTCTGCATCACTGTATGTGCTTAGTGCATGGTCCATGATGTGATCCGGTGGAGGCCCACAACCAATTTGTGAAGTTGCTTCCCTGATGATCTGGTAATAAAAACAGCAGCACTTTGCTAAGGGCTGTCATATGCATCAGCTCATGGGAAGCCTCTTCCTCTCCCAGCATGCCTCACCACCTTCAGTAATGTGTGAGGTCTGCTTCTTTCATTTATGCTTTGGCGTGGCACAGAGCATGGACTGCCTGGTTTCTGGGGAGCCTCTTGTGGCCCCTGACAGGCAATATAGTTGTTGCTTTGTTGAGAGTGTTGAGACTTTTGTTGAGAGTGGCTACCTAGAGCTCATTCCCTGAAGGAAAGAGGGCAGGCTTGCGGGGTGTACCATTTGGTTGGTTGATGATGCATGAAGGGAATTGTAACCATGGCAGTGTAACGATATATGATAGGATGATTGTAAAGCTAATGTTCTCCCATGTAAACCTATCACATAATTCATAATAAACATTTTTTTAAAAAAGGCTGTGACAACAGAATTTTGGTAGATAGCATTGTGACCTGTGTTCCCCATCCCCACCCCACCCCCCCAAAAAAACAGTGAGGGTCATAGCAGGCAAGAAGATTAGTATGTGAATGGACTTTATAAATCATCTAGTCCAGTCCCCTCACTTCACAGGTGTAGAAGGAGAACCAAGGCAGGAGAAAGGGCCAGCCTGTGTGGGGCCACACATCTTGTTGGTGTCGGAACCAGAATAAGGTCACAGACTTTTGTTGTTTTTATTTAGCTGCCTGTAGGAGAGTATAAGGGAGCTGACCACCTGTCAGACTCAGGGACTATTTCCTACTTCTGTTTGATGGAGTTGCTTTTTCCATGGACACAACTCAAGACCACCCATCCCATCTCATCTCATACCTTTCCAGGAAATGGTGTGGGATCCATAGGGAAGAAAGAATCTTACCCACAAGTAAACAAACGTGTCATATACGTGTACAAAGTCATTCAAGAATACATTATAAAAACACGGGAATCAGTCAACAAGGTAGAATCTAGATCTGAAAGGTAGAAGTACACACTAAAGATAGTGTTTTGCCAGTGGGATATTTAACTTATAGAAGATATGACGTAGAGTTTGGTTGGTTATGGGGAGAGTGGGTCCCCACTTCGGTCTCAAGCTGGTGTTCTCTACTCAGGGCCACTTTCCTTTGAACTTATAATGAAATTTGGTAGGAACTCCAGTGGTTCTATTTTGGAAATGTTAAGTGGTAAGACTGCTTGTGAAAGTGTCTGTTGTTCACTCCATGAACAGTGAATGTTGTGTTTCAGGAGCACGCAGTTACCATGCCCTGCACGTGGGTGATGGCGTGTGCATACGCCCCATCAGGATGCGCCATTGCATGTGGGTAAGTAGGGGCTGCAACAGCCTCATTGTGAAGAAAACCTGTACCCAGAAAATACTCTTGTCCTGAAGTCCTATTGTGGTGCTGCCAGTTAATGTGCTGGACTGCAAGGTCAGTTTGAACTGTAAGGTCGGCAGTTCAAGCTCATCAGCTGCTCCTTGGAAACCCTGTACAGGGTCGATGGCACTTAACAACAACAACACTGGCAAATGCAAGCAAATAGGAACATGTAATTATTTTTGCTTACTTTGTAAGCAACATGTTACATTCAGCCCTGAACTTTATCAAAGAAGAAATCACAAAAATCTCTTTCATAATTATTTCCATTATAGCCTGACAATCACATAGGCCTCACACCTGCCCCCTCTACGCTCAGGTGCTGTTTAACTGATGCACATGTTGTGGAAAACAAGTTGGTAATGTGTAGCAAAAGCCTTAAAAATGGATAGCGTTTGATCCAGTGGTTCTACATCGTAAGAACTGTTCTAAAGGAAAGATCAAAATATGGGGGGGGGAAAAAAGGCTTATGGAAAATAACATTTATTGGAGCATTATTTAAAATAAAACAAAAGAAAAATATGTATAGCAAAGACTTACTTACAATATGTGAAAAGGGTAGCAGGTTTACTAGGAAGATTGTGCCTTTTTATGTTTTCCATTCAACAATTCACTTTAGCAAGGTTGCCACTGAGAACTGAAACCAACGTAATTCCCTTTTATTATACAATAATGTATATTATTGCATTATACAATAATGAAGTCATAGAAAAAAATTAAAAGTTTAAAAAAAATACTAGGACCATATAAAATATGTCTACTTTAGAATCTCAACCATATTTTAGAAAGAGGCAGAGTATACAGGCTGGAAAGTGTTGTTGTTGTTGTTGTTGTTAGGTGCCATACAGTTAGTACCAACTCATAGTGACCTTTTGCACAACAGAAAAAAACACTGCCCAATCCTGGCCCAACCTCACTATTATTGCCATGCTTGAGCCCATTGATGCTGTCACTTGGCCAATCCCTCTCGCTGGGGGTCTTCCTCTTTTTCTCTAACCCTCCACCTAACCAAACATGATATCCTTCTCCAGAGACTGGTCCCTCCTGACAATATGTCCAAAGTATAAGAGGCGAAATCTGGCCATCCTGGCCTCCAAGGAGCACTTTAGCTGCACTTCTTCCAAAACGAATCTGTTGGTTCTTTTGGCAGCTCATAGTATTTTCAGTAATCTCCTCCAACACCCTAACTTAAAAGCATCAGTTCTTCTACAGTCTTCCTTATTCACTGTCCAGCTTTCGTATGCATATGAGGTTATTGAAAATACCATGGCTTGGGTCAGGCACACCTTAGTACTCAAATTGACATTTTTGCTCTTCAACACTTTAAAAAGGTCTTGTGCAGCAGATTTGCCTAATGCAATACGTCGTTTGATTTCTTGACTGCTGCTTTCATAAGTGTTGATAGTTGATCCAAGAAGAATGAAGTCCTTGCCAACTTCAGTCATTTTCCGTTGATAAGAATGTTGTTTATTGATTCAGTGGTGAGGATTTTTGTTTTCTTTACATTGAGATGTAATCCATACCGAAGGTTGTGGTCTTTGATCTTCCTCAGTAAATGTTTTAAGTCCTCTTCACTTTCAGCAAGCAAGGTTGTATCATCTACATATCTCAGGTTGTTAATGAGTCTTCCTCCAATCCTGATGCCATGTTTTTCTTCATAGAACCCAGCTTCTCAGATTATTTGCTCAGCATACAGGTTGAATAAGTATGGTGAAAGAATACAACCCTGTCACACACCTTTCTTAATTTTAAATCATTGAGTGTTCCCAAGTTCTGTTCGAACAACTGCCTATTGGTCCAAGTACAGATTCCTCATGAGCACAATTAAGTGTTCTGGAATACTCCTACTTTGCAATGTTGTCCATAGCTTGTCATGATCCACACAATAGAAAGTCTGCGTAGTCAACAAAGCACAGGTAAACATCTTTCTGATATTCTCTGCTTTCAGCCAAGATCCATCAGACATCAGCAATGATATCCCTCATTCCACAGCCTCTTCTGAATTTGGCCTAGAAGTTCTCTGTCAGTGTCTGATTATAGCCATTTCTGTATTACCTTTAGCAAAATTTTACTCTCATGGGACATCAAAGAGATTGTCCAGTGATTTCTGCATTCTATTGGGTCACCTGTCTTTGGAATGGGCACAAACATGGATCTCTTCCAATCAGTCAGCCAGATAGTTGTCTTCCAAATTTCTTGGCATAGATGAGTGAATGCCTCCTGTGCTGCCTCACTTTCTTGAAAGATTTCAATTTTGATTCCATCAATTCCTGGTGCCTTGTTCTTTGCCAATTCCTTCAATGCACCTTGGACTTCCTCCCTGAGTATCATTGGCTCTTGATCCTATGCTACCTCTTGAAACAGTTGAACATTAACCATTTTCTTTTGGTACAGTGAGTCTGTGTATTCCTTCCATCTTCTCTTGATGCTTTCCACATCATTCAATAGTTTGTCCAGAGACTCTTTCAATAACAAAAGTCGAGGCTTGAATTTTTTCTTCAGTTCTCCCAGCTTGAGAAATGCTGAGCGTGTTCTTCTTTTGTGGTTGTCTGGTTGCAGATCTTTGCACATTTTGTTGTAATATTTGGCTTTATCTTCTCAAGTTGATCTTTGAAATTTTCTGTTCAGCTCTTGGACCTCCTCATTTCTCCCATTTGTTTTAGCATCTCTACGCTGGAGAGCAAGTTTCAGTGTGTCTTCTGACATCAATTTTGACCTTTTTCTTCTTTCTTGTCTTCTCAATGACCTCAGTGCTAATTTGAATGATGTTAATTTGAACATTGAAGTGCTTTGGAGTAAAATACAATATCTGAACTTGCATCCTCATGATTTAGAGAAAGCTTGTCCAAATAATGCAAAGTTAATGATCTGGGTGTTCATTACACTATTTATTTATTCGTTCAGTTTCCTGGTAGGCTTGAAAGTCTTCAAAATTAAATTTTGGGAACAGGTTACAATAAAACGTACTGGTAAAGGAAGCATTTTTTTTTTTGGTAAAAATTTATGCAAAAGCATTTTGTAAAAGAGAACGTATACAACTGTTTGCCTTGCGTTAACATTTGGCATTTCTTTCTGTGCCAGTGGTTTGGATAATAAGTGTTCTGTGTACCCACTGACGTTTGACAAAAATGAAAACATGGCTGCCAAAAAGAAGTCTGTTGCTATGCATACCAACTACCTGTCTGCCTGCAGCTTCACCAACTCTGACATGCAGGTAAATCAGCGGCGACAGTTTGGGTCAATCTACCTGGAACAGTCTGAGTCTTAAAGAACCACCAATCTTGGCAGAGGAGTTGCTGGGAAAGGCCATTTTCCTGTTTCTCTCATAATAGGATGACTATACTCCAGCAGTTTGCTCCTAGAGAAAGTTCCTATTGGTTCTCACTGGTTGCTATTATTATTTTTAATAAAATCAAAAGTGGGTAGGTTGGAACTCTTGGGTGTTGATATAAACCATACACCATAATGAACAGCCTTCTATGATTGGTGGACGGAGTGGAACAGGGATTCTTCTAGGATGGTGGAAATTACTATATCCTGACTGGGTAAGCATTGGCCTCCTAACCCCAAGGTCACTGGTTCAAACCTACCAGCCACCTGTAGAGATGAAGATGAAGCTGCCTGCTCCCTTGAAGATTTTCTGTCTCGCAAACTCTAAGAAACAGTCCTACTGTGTCCTGTAGGGTTGCTGAGAGTTGGAATTGAATCAGTGGCGGTGGGTGTGATTTTATTTGTTTGACTGAGAGAGAGCAAAGCAAGGGATAGGTTCTCTTCTAGGACCCTCCAGGGGGAGCATGGCCCTGCCAACGCCTTGATTTCAGCCCAGTGAAACTGATAATGAACTTCTGGTTTCCAGAACTGTGAGAAAATACATTTCTGCTGTTTTAAGCCTGTGGGTTTGTGGTACTTTGTTATAGCAGCCACAGGAAACTAATATAGTGGGAAGGCTATTAACCTTGGTAAGATGTAGTGAATTCAGTCTTTTCTTCCAGGCAGATATTTTCTAGAGTAAACAATGGGGTTGTTTTTCCTTGATTCCAGAATTGGCTTTTACTGGAGCAGGAAATTATGTTGGTTTTATTTAGCTCACACCGCCAACCTTTTTAACTGAGCTCCAGGAAAGCAGAGGCCAAAAATGACCTTCTGGAACCCTAATGCCTAGCAGAGCCTGGGTGTGGTCAGCACCAGCAAATGGTTGCTGAATCTGTGCACACAAGAGTGCCTAGCACCTATAAGGGGCAGCAACCTGCTCAGTGAGGCTGGGCGGAGCTGCAACAGGAGACTGTCTACCTAAGTGCTGCCCAGGCCCCAAATGTGGTCCAGAGACCTGCTTGAGCATCCCCTGGGAGTTCATGAGAAATATGAGTATCGACACTCAGACCTCACCCCACAGAATCTTCACTGAACAAGAAGTCCCCGGTGACTTGTGTGCACAGTAAAGTCTGACCAGCATTGGCCTGGACAAGAGTGAGTCTGTCTGCATGTTGGAGCCGGTCAAGGTTCGCTCAGCAGACATTCAGAGCACTCCCTACGTGCCTGGCAGCTGCAGAGCTCTAGAGGTACAGTCATGAGGCCTTCAGGATTTCACACTCTAGAGGAAGACATACAAGAAGAGTGATGGTGGCCAAATGAATTTTTCCTTTCTCAGGAGGGAGAAATTGTTCTAGTCTTGGAAACTAGATTTTAGGGAGGTCTGGCTGTAATGTATTTTCTCTGTACTGTATTCCTTCTTGGAGTCTTGGTGTGGTGCTATAGGATAAACACTGGACTACAAGGTCAGTTTGAACTATAAGGTTGTGGTTCAAACCCACCAGCCACTTCTTGGAAATCCTCTACAGGGTCACTATGAGTCGGAACCGACTTGGCAACATTTAACAATGAGTGTATTCCTTGTAATGATGATGATGGCAGTTCAGGGTATGTTCAGGCCTTCCCTGCAGGAGACCCAGGTTCGGTTCCCAGACAATGCGCTTCCTGCTCAGCTACCACCCAGCTGTCAGTGGGGGCCTGTAGGTTACTATGATGCTGGACAGGTTTCAACGGAACTTCCAAACAGACAAACTAGGAAGAAAGGCTTGGGGATTTACTTCCAACGATTAGCCAGTGAGAACTCTGTCTGTCACTATGGGGAAGGTACATGACCAGGTAGCATTTTTGTCCCAGGATGCATGAGGTCCTGGGCATCAGAGCTGTGGCAGCTAACAGTGACAACAGTGACACTCTTGCTGTCCTTTCAGATCCTGACGGCGAGTGGCGACGGGACGTGTGCCTTGTGGGATGTGGAGAGTGGGCAGCTACTGCAGAGCTTCCACGGGCACGCAGCTGACGTCCTCTGCTTGGATCTGGCTCCTTCAGAAACTGGAAACACCTTTGTGTCTGGGGTAAAGACCCAAGGAGAATCAGTAGGGGTCCTGTATCCTTAGGGAGACTGGCAGCTCTTGTCCCTGCAGTTCTCCCCTGGCCAATGCCGAGATCCTGCCGCAGTGACACCCTGGCACCAGGCCCTCATGGGTGCTTGGTGTAGGGAGTTCTAGAGCTGGGCTGTGAGGGTCTCCCTGCTCTGCTACTGACATTCAGTAGTCTCTGCAGGGATCTGGAGTATTCCCTGGTGTGAACTCAGTAACTCAGGGTGCTTATTGGCCTCGTAGTAAAGTGTCCTTCCTGAAAGGGCTAACAAAGAGCCTTACAGGCCCTCCCAAGAGCACTGAGAGGGGCAGACAGCTGCTGAGGTGAGGCATGCCCTTCCTGGCTTCTAGCCTAACCCCAGCACAGGGAACAGCAGAGTACTTGAAGGCACAGTGGCACAGAGGAGTTCTAGATGAGGCGTAAGGGCACACAGCTCCCAGTTTTGCCACCTGACTGAAAACATCGTTGGCTATAAATTCTCCAATCCCCAGTATTATGAGCATTCCGTGGAAGGGTTTACAGTGTGTTGAACAAATGGTAAACTAGTGCCATTGAGTTGGTTCTGACTCCTGGTGACCCTGTGTGAGTGTTATAGTAGAACTGTACTCCAGAGCATTTTTAGTGATTGATATTTCAGAAGTTGGTTGCCAGGCCTTATTTCTAAGGTACTTCTGAATATACTCAAACCGTCAACTTTTCAGTCAGCAGTGGAGCATGTTAACCATTTGCACTACCCAGGGCCCCCATACAAATAGGACTGGTATTTTGGGGGGCAGACTGAACTGGCTGGCCTAGCTCCAAGGTCCCGTCTCCTCTGTTAGAAGAAGTCACCTATTCAAATGACTTTTGCAGTTGGAAAATATCCATTAGTCTACTTCTTCCATCCTTTTATTTCAGTTGAAACCAACAACATGAACACAAATTTAAGTCACTTCTTTTATGTGACTATTGAAAGTCTAATTATACTGTGCAGCCTTGATGACCTCTACCCCTTGTCCTGGAGTCCTGGTGTGGTGCTGTCAGATAAGCACTGGACTGCTAACTGCAAGATTGGCAATTCAAACCCACCAGCCATTCCTTGGAAACCCTATACAGTGTCACTATGAGTCAGAACTGACTCGACAACACTTATCAACAACAACAGCACCAATCTTGACAGTAGGGCTGCCCTATAGGAATTCATCAAAACAGTCCATCAACTCTGATGGCATAGTGGGAAAACTTCATCCTTAGGTTTTACTGGGTTCTGTTAGCAACCCAGAAAGAGAAGAAGGGCGGGTATTGTATGTTTAGGTGTTGTAGCAGAAACCAAGGGAGATAGGCTATTTGTTTAAACCACTCAGCTCCTGGGTAAGCAGAGCCAAAACTAAGCCCCTGGTTTGGCATGCTGCCAGGGATATGGGTGGCCCAGAGACTGTGGCTCACCACCTTTGCTAAGGGCTGTCCCACATATGTACACAACTGGGACTCTTGCCTCCTTGGTTGATTAGTGTCAATGGATTAGTGTCACAACCCAAGAGGTCTTAACCTGTATCCACTATCTGCCTGCCTTTCCATCTGGGCTTAGGAAGGCAGATATAGAGGAAGGATAAAGGCAAGGGGAAAATGAAGGGAAGGAAAATGCCCAGGAAGAAGGCTCAACAATGAGGCTCTCGGGGGTTTTGCGTCCACCCAAAAATGTGTGACAGAAGACAACATGCTAAGGGAGGAAACCAGACACATTCCTTGCTCCCTCCTACCCAAGACCTACTCCTTGACTTCTATGAGCTATTGGTTAAAGAAAGTGGCCTTAGGTAAAGCTAGTCTCAGAAAAGTATATTGTCAGCCATTTACTAAAGGGGAATAAACAGTTTCTGTTTCATAACTGGAACTCATGCCTTTTCTATAAATTCTCCTTATCATGGCCATAACTCTGACGAACTCTGTTTTTGTAGGGATGTGACAAGAAAGCCATGGTGTGGGACATGCGTTCTGGCCAGTGTGTGCAGGCCTTTGAAACACATGAGTCTGACATCAACAGTGTCCGGTCAGTGAGTAGAATCTTCCCATCACTTTTGTCCTCTGCAGGCTTTACCTGGCCTTGGGTAAACCTGAGACCAGGAACCACCCCAGGCTCAGATTAATTGACTGACAGAGGCCTTCTCAACAAGGGACACTGGTTTGTGGTGGAACCAAAGTACACTCCAGATCTCTTGGAGAATTTTAAGTTAATTGCATAGGGACAATTGATATTATTTTGTCTCGATCATAATATTGTCTCATTAAATGGTAGGAATGCCAACAAAATATCATACCTGCCTCTGGAAGGCTTATTCTTAACATGATAGTGTATATTTAAATAAAACATCAGTATTTCTCATTCATTTAGTCAACAAATATTGATTAAATACTTACATACTTGACATTATTCAAGGAGCTGGGAATACATTTGTGAGCAAGCTAGACAGGATCTCTACTGTCTGAGAGGAGACAAACACAAGATAGAACAAATAAACAAATGTGCAATTTAATTTACTGAGTGCTATAAGAAAGGCAAAGCAAAACTATGTGCTGGGGTAGGTTGTTTCTTAGATAGAGTTGTCAAGGAAGGTCTTTCTGAGAAGGTGACCAGAATGATGAAAGAGCAGGACTTGCAAAGAGTTGGGGAAAGAGTTCAGAGAGCTGACAGAAAGCCAGGTCCCACTGGAGAGTTTTGAGTGGGAATGTGGGGGAATTAGTATGATTTGTTTTGCCTTTAAAATGTCACTTTGGCTCCTGTATGGAGAATAGATTGTAGACGGGTATGAATTGAAGCATGAAGGCTAGTTAGAAGGTCATTGTGTAATTTCTTGTTTCTATTCAAGAAAGAAATGATGGTGACTAGAAGTAAGGAAGTCTTAGTGGAGAATAGAGAACTATCGAGAATTGTGAAGGGTCTGAGAGTCTACCCTACTTGGAAGCTAAAAAGTTAGACTAGCCACAGTTGCATGGATGCTGGTAGAATACATGAGACTCCTGAGTCAGAGATGAGGACAGTGTATTGCTCATAGGAATGGCAGTCGTCAAAGTATCTACATTTTGGGCTGGTTACCTGAGCCCCCATTTTACAAGGTTATGTGAAGAGGGCTAAATGACACACACACACACACACAATGGAGTTATTTTATAAAAGCAGAACTCTAAGCAGAGGTAATCCAAATCTTTTATAACAGGCAGCAAGCAGAAATCCATCTGCTAAGACAGGAAATGTTGGAATGAGTTATAGGTAAGAGGTCACTGTGGTCCTGGGATTCAGGAACTCTATTTCTGGCTGGTTGAGATGTCCATTATATATCCACATGAAGATGTCACGTAGGCAACAGAACCTATGAACTGGATGCCAAAAGAGAAGTCAGAACTGGACATGTAAATGTGGAAAATGGCAGTATCTGGACAGTGAATAAAGTTGAGCTCGTCACTTCTGCTTGGATCCCATTAATCAGAACTTGATTCCATGGCCACACCTACCTGCAGGAAAACTAGGAGCACTTTCATTCTTTCATGTGCCCAGCAAAACAAAAATAGTCAGTGTGTCTCAATACAGCACTGATATTCTGGGTAGGACATTTCTTAATTGTGAGGGATCATCCCATACACACCATAGAATAAGCACTTGACCTCAAGGTCGGTTTGAACTCAAGGTCAGTAGTTCAAACTCACCAGCCACTCCTTGGAAACCCTATACAGGGTTGCTATGAATTGGAACTGACTTGATGGTACTTAACAACAACAATAACAACAATCCCATGCAAGATGTTTAGCATCCCTCGTGGCCTTAGGGCTAGTGCTAAATGGCAGTAGCACCCCCCTGGCCTTGGTGACAACCACAACCTTAGGAGAGAGTGTTTCTTGGTGTGGCACTGTGGGTCAGTGAGCTGGACTGCAAAGTCGGTTGGAACCGCAGTTGGTGGTTTAAGCTCACCAGTTGCTCCTCAGAAGCCGATACAGGGTTGCTATGAGTCGCACCCGGCTCGATGGCACTTAACAACCAAACAGTAACATAGGCGACAGGGTGTAACACTGTAGGATAAGCACTGGACCACAAAGAAGGTCGGTTTTAATCACCAGGTCAGCAGTTCAAATTCACCAGCTGCACCTTGGAAACTCTTTATAGGATCACTATGAGTCAGAACTGACTCGACGGCACTTAACAACATAGGAGAGAGGGAGACTGAGTATTAGAGGCACCAAAAGTCTTTTCCAGATATCCTAACCCTGGTCCCAGAATTTCCTGCCAGTGGAGAGAACCAGGGCCCGTTTAGCCTTGACTAGAGAATAAGATGGAAATCATTTTTATTTGGCATTAGAAATGAGGATATTCATAGTGCTTTCAGAGACACATCATAATGGACTGATTAAGGCAGAGCTAAAAAAATTTTAACGTTGCTCATCCAGCCCTCTGGTTCTTCACCCACTTCTTTCAGACCGCTGTTATCCATACAAAATCGGTCTTCCCTCTCCCTTACCAAGCGTTCTGATTGGTACCTCCCCCACCCACTGTTTTGTGGAGCTCCCAGGTGTAGGTCATTTGCACAAGAAAAAGGAAATGATGGATGGTATGCAGGACACAGAAGGTGGCAGCATTAGAGTGGAGAAGTTGAAAGACCTTTGTTCTGGACGTGTGGCCAGAGACGGGTAAGGATCACGTGGAACCTCGGCTACTTAAGACAGAGCCATTG
>NW_006408522.1:21262048-21273438 GCF_000296735.1 Chrysochloris asiatica
AGTGTCCTGCCCACTCGGTGTGCTTGCTGGCCTATTCCTGTATGTATGGCTATGCACACACAACCTTTTACAGTAGTAAATTTTGCATTGCCAAGGTAAAAAAAAAAAAAAAAAGAAAGACCTTTGTTCTAATCCTGCCTTGGGTTTATAAGCTAGTGCTAATATTTCCCAGTAATCATTGAGAAGAGAATGATTAATACTCACCACTTACTGAATGCTTTTTGATACGAAGCCTTTGCATGTACTGTCTCATTTCGTCTTCACAACAGCCAATGTGCGCTGCTATCCTCACTTCTCAAATAAGCACACAGAGTCTGGGGAAGGTTAAATCGCTTGCCAAAGTGTCTCACGTAGTAAGTGGTAGGTGCAGAGTTCTGAATGTGGCTCGCTTTCCATCTCTGTGTCCAGAGTCTGTGTGTAACCACTTTCTCACTCCTGAGCTCTGATATACCTCATTTACCCCTCACTGACACTGCCAGGCCAGTGTCACTGTCCCCAAGTAAGAAAATAGGAGGCCAGTGGACCTGCCAGCTGAGCCCCTCCCTACCCCCATTTCTAATCTCTGAAGGGGATGAGCCTTATGTCTCTAAAAGTGAAGATTCGAATTATGAGAAGTATGAGAACCTAGCATGGGTATGAGAACCTTTGCAGTGGGCTCTGATGGGCATCCAGGTTTGGAAGTCACTCCTTGTCATAAAGTGCTTTCTACCCCAACTCTCTTCACAGATACTACCCGAGTGGAGATGCCTTTGCTTCTGGATCAGATGATGCTACGGTATGTTTCTAAGTTACAGAGTAAGCTTCTCATTTCTAAAGAGAAATATGTTGTCTAGCAGTTTTACTTTTTAACAGTGACTTTTCTGAGTACAAAAGTAATATGAAATTCAATAAAGAAAACGGGAGAAAATGAAGTCACCTGGACATCCCTGCCTAAGAAAAATCTCTTTTTCTTTGGAAACTGTGTTTTGTTTGGACTTTTAAAAAATGTTTCATGATTTCCATTCTTTCTTTTACATAGCAATTGATGGTAAACAATGACCCATGCAAATATGTTTCTCGATTATGACTCTTACTGATTGAATAGTGTCCCATATTATAGGCATGCTATCACTGGCTTCCATTTTTTGACATTTAGATATTTTTTTTCCAAGGCTTTTTTTCCCCCTGTTAAAAACATTGCTGTAAACTTTCTGGATAAATATTTTTGGTACATCTCTTACGATTTTCTTAAAATGAATTCTCATATATGGAGTTACTGAATCAAAAATAGACCCAGTTTTAAGCCTTCTGATACTGTTAAAATAGTGTTGACCTATTTTTCCAGGGGGGAAAAAATATCTCTCTTTCTGCCCTCAAAATACAACTATCGTATTGAATAATGGGTCTTATTCTGATTTGCTGCCATGGAAGGGATTACAAAGTAATACACTGAGAGTTTAATCGTAAACAAAATAGAAAACTTCTAAATGTCAAAAACATCACAAAATGTAATGATATATTCATTTTGGAAAAACTCTTGCTTCATATATGACAGACCATGTTAAAATTCTCTAGATATATAAATGGGAAATTATAAAATGAGCACCTGCTAGCAAAGAGAATAAATCACTAAAAATTCTCTATATATATAAATGGGAAATTATAAAATGAGCACCTGCTAGCAAAGAGAATAAATCGCTGAAAACAAAAAATCCAAAATGGCAAATAAACACTTGAAAATGTCTTCAAAGTCACTTGTAATCAAAGAAGTATAAGCTTAAGCCATCAGCTGGGTTTTTTCCTCTTGGATTAGCAAAGAAAGGCCCAGTAATGGAGACTGAACCTCAGACATGCCCAGAGTGTTGACAATACCCAGCCTTGTAATATGAATTGATTGTGAATCAAGAGCTTTTACAACATCCCCATCTTTGGATCTGATTACACTATTTCTTGGAAATGATGCTCTTCTGTTCCTTAGCTATTCTAAGGAAACAATCAGAAATGTGTACAAAGATTTTTATGTAATAATGGTCACCATAATATGATTTATAAAGAAAATTTATAAACAACCAGAATGCCTAACAAGGGATGCCTAAACAGAGTTTGTGATACCCCCATGAGGAATACTCTATCACCATGTAGATTGTGTTATTCTGAAAACTGTTTAATGATATGGGAAAATATTCATGACATATTGCTAATAGAGACAGTCGTGAAATGACCCCATTGAAATACACATATAAAATAGAAATACGAGTGAAGGAAATAGTCCATATGTTAGTAACTACATCTAAGATTTAAAGTGACTGGTTTCTTTCCTTATATATTTTTCTGTCCTCAAAATACCAGTTTTTTAATTAAATAGTGGGTCTCATTCTGGTTTGCTGCTATGGAACAGATTGCAAAGCAATAGACAGAGAGTCTGGTAATAAACAAAATGGAAAACTTCTAAATGTCAAAAAACAAGATATGTTTCTGAATTTTACTACACTGAATACATATCAGAAAAAAAGGAGAGGAGTTGTTTTTGTACCGGGAGGAATCTTTTGTGTTTTATGTTTCTGTGAGTCCTCACTGATTTATAGAGATTAGTAGGAGTCGGGGATGAGTGATTTAATCCTAGGAGAGGTGTTTCCCTTACCCTTCAAACTACACAAGTTGTAGTCCTCACCTCACCAAATTGACGTGAGAAGAGAGTACTTCTTTGGTTTCTTTTTATGTCTTTATTTGTACTCCAGTGTCGCCTCTACGACCTCCGGGCAGACAGGGAGGTCGCCATCTATTCCAAAGAGAGTATCATATTTGGAGCTTCCAGTGTGGACTTCTCCCTCAGTGGTAAGATTTTTACTTCAGAAAGTTTCCTAGGACAGTCAAATCGGACCTGGATGAAACCAAAATCTCTAACAAGCTTTTCCATCAACTAAACTTCCTGTGCACCCATATGCTAATGTCTGTTCTTACCTCAGGCGCCCTGACAATTGTCATCATCATCGTTAGGTGCCATCGAGTCAGTACTGACCCATAGTGACCTTATGCACAGCAGAATGAAACCTGCCCGATCCTGGACCAACCTCACTACTGTTGCCACACTTGAGTCCATCGATGCTGCCACTTGGCCAATCCATCTCGCTGGGGGTCTTCCTCTTTTTCTCTGACCCTTCACCTTACCCAACATGATATCCTTCTCCAGCAACTGGTCCCTCCTGACAGTATGTCTGAAGTATGAGAGACGAATAGAGTAGTTTAAAAAAAAAACAGCTGCTAACCAAAAGGTATTGCATTAGTAGAAAACCTCTTTAAAGGGTTGAAGAGCAAAGATGTCAGTTTGAGTACTAAGGTGCACCTGACCCAAGCCATGGCATTTTCAATTACTTCATATGCATGCAAAAGTTGGACAGTGAATAAGAAAGACCATAGAAGAATTGATGCTTTTGAGTTAGAGTATTGGAGGAGAAATATTGAAAGTATCATGGGCTGCCAAAAGAACCAACAGATCTGTGTTGGAAGAAGTACAACCAGAGCACTCCTTGGAGGTCAGGATGGCCAGACTTTGTCTTTCATAATTAGGGCATGTTGTCAGGAGGGACCAGTCCCTGGAGAAGGATATCATGTTTGGTAAAGTGAAGGGTCATAGAAAAAGAGGAAGACCCCAATGAGATGGATTAACACAATGGCAGCAGCAATGGGCTCAAATGTAGCAATGATTGTGAGGTTGGCCCAGGGCCAGGCAGTGTTTCGCTCTGTTGTGCCTAGGGTCGCTGAGTTGGTACCAGCTTGATGTCACCTAACAACAACAGCAACCAAAAGATGAGCAGTTCAGACCCATCAACTGCTCTGCAGAACAAAGATGTAATCCGCTTCTGTTAAGATTTACAGCCTTGGAAACCATCAGGCAGTTCTGCTTTGCCCTCTAGGGTCACACTGAGTTTGAATGAACTCCCCAGCAGTGGGTTTTCTTGCTGTTGTTATTGGTGCTTTGGTTGTTTTGTGCACTTTGCTTGCCCCACACTTCAGCCTGTCCTTGCTTTGAGACAGCAAGCCTGGCTCCCGTCCAGGGAATGTGTCCCACCTAGCATCACTCTTCAAGGCAATGAAGTTTCAAAAGTTCACATCTGCAGTGCCCTAGGGCATTCCCTCCTCACAAAGAGGAATTTTTTTTCAGTGATAAAGTGTAAAAAAAGAGTCCCTTTTTCAATGTCCTGAACTTGTGGTACCTCTTTCCCCATCATCAGGGAGGCTGTTAGTGAAGATGTAGGCAGCGCTAGTAGGTTAGGCCACTGGACCACTCATTTTCCCCAAACACACACACACACAGACTGTCTCGGTGCCTTTGTGCACACAGGCTGCATTTTGCCTGGATACATTTTCTCCTCCCTTTGCTGCATGGCACATTCCTTCTCAATCTGAACTCTGCAATGCCTTCCTTGATCTCTCTTCCTCTAGGACTCCACAGTACTTAACACATACGTAAGAACTTAAATTACAGCTTTTACACATGAGGCTACAACTGCTTGTGTCTGTTCCCCTCCATTTCCACAGGGGGAACCCCAGGGTAAAGCACAGTGCCTGGCAGGTACCAGTTACTACTACTGATTACCATCTAGCCAGTTCCAACTTGTCTTGTGTCCAACCCTATATGCATCACAAAGTTCCCTAGGGTTTTGATGGCTGATTTTTCAGAAGTGGATCATGAAGCCTTCCTCTGAGTGGACTTGAATCTCCACGCTTTTAGTTAGCAGCTGACATTTGAACCACCCAGTCGTACCTGGTACCTTGTTGTTGTTAGGTGCCATCTAGTAAGTTCTGACTCATAGCAAGTCTATGTACAACAACACAAAACAGTGCTCTGCTTGGTCTTGCACATTCCTCACTTATGTTGCTGCTGACTGTTAGGTCTGCTGAGTCAGTTCTGACTCATGGTGACACCATGCACAACAGAACAAAACACTGTCTGATCCTGCACCATTCTCACAATTGTTCATTTGAATTGTTCCCACTGTGTCAAGTCCACCTCATTTTGATGGTCTTCTTGTTTTATGATGACCCTCTACTTTACCAAACATGATGTTCTCTACACATCCAAAGACTGAAACACAAAATCTCACCATCCTCACATCTAAGGAGCATTTTGGTTGTATTTCTTCCAAAAACATATTTGTTTATTCTTCTGGCAGTCCATGGTACTTTCAGTATTCTGCAACACTGTAATTCAAATGCATCATTTCTTTTATGGTCTTCCTTATTCATTGTCCAACTTTCACATTCATATGAGGTGATTGAAAATACCATGACTTGGGTCCAGCTCACCTTAGTCCTCACAGTGACATCTTTGCTCTTTAACGCTTTGAAGAGGGCTTGTGCAGCGGATTTACCTAATGCAATATGTCCTTTGATTTCTTGACCACTGCTTCCAGGAATGTTGATTGTAGAGTCAAGTAAAATGAAATCTTTGACAACTTCATTCGTTCCTCTGTTTATCAGGATGTTATTTACTGGTCCAGTTGGGAGGATTTTCATTTCCTATACTTTGAGGTGCAATCCATATTTGTTGCTGTTGTATGTCATTGAATTGGTTCCAACTCATAGTGACCCTGTATAGGGTTTCTGAAAGTGTCTGGTGGGTTTGAACTTCTGACCTTGCGGTTAGCAGTACAATACCACACCAGGACCCATACCTGGTATACAGTAGATGTGAAATCACTTAGCTTATTAACTGAATGAATTGTTTAATGAAACTGAAGACAGAAAGAAAGGCATGTTAAAACCATCATGCTGCAGACACAGTTGCACTACAATGGCACTGTAAATATCTTTCCCTTTCCAGGTCGCCTGCTGTTTGCTGGTTACAACGATTATACTATCAATGTCTGGGATGTGCTCAAGGGGTCCCGAGTCTCCATCCTATTTGGACATGAAAACAGAGTTAGCGCCCTGCGAGTTTCACCTGATGGGACTGCTTTCTGCTCAGGGTCATGGGACCACACGCTAAGAGTAAGACACATGGTTTCTGTTTGGCTCTGTGTGTGAGAGGAGACAAGATGGTTGCCTGGCCTTTCGGACAGCAGAAGGGGCGGAATGAGCCAAGATGTGTCTGGTCAGCCAAACAGTGCTCTGATTTCAGCGCTGCCCATAGCCAGAGAAGAAATTGCCTAAGGAGAAGATGAGGCTCCCACCAATGTAAAAATTTAGGTACAAACTAGATGCCCAGGCTTGGTAAAACAGGAGAGCCAGGACTCGGTGGGGAGACCTTTTTTTCTAGGTATCTCAAGTTTTTTGCGATTCACAAGGTACAGTCTTACTACCTTTCTCTCTCTCCTTTTAGTGACAAAATATTTGAGTTTTCCTTTTCTGACAGATTTCCACCTTGCACAGGCTCCAGCTCTCAAAGGTATTACTGTATCAGCATGTAGCTAAGAGAATAAGAGTTGAGCAGAATGATCCAAATGGTTCCTTTTGACCCTAAAAATTTGATTCTTATGCTCCTAGCCTTTGGCAAACCATAGGTACGTATCTTGCACGCCAAGGTTCTTATTCTGTGGTCTCAGACTTCTTTATGCAACTGTGAAGTTTTCTGTGAGATGTGCCCTCATGGTTTTCATCAAATTCTCAAAGAGCTCCATGACGTTGTCAAATGTTGTTGATGTTGTTATGTGCCGTGGAGTCGGTAGCGACTCCTGTACAGGGTTTCCAAGGCTGTAAATCTTTACTGGAGCAGAAAGCCTCATTGTTCGCCCGCAGAGCAGCTGTTAGTTTTGAACTGCTGACCTTGCAGTTCCCAGCCCGATTCGTAACCACTACGCTACGCCTAAAAAATACTACCAAAATAGCCCTTTCATAAAGCAAATCTAAGTTGTTTTTTGTTTTGGTTTGGTGTTTTTGCTTACCTCAGTGTAAAATATCTTGAATTTGATAGTCTTAACACCTCAGAAGGAGAGAACAGAGGCAGATATTTGTGAGGTTTGGGCGTCTGGCTTAAGACAGGTCTTTTGATGGGGAAACTAAATTAAGATTGGACACATTTGTGCCATGATAGATTAAGACAGTTGGACACAGGGTAGGGATGGTTGAGGATTTTGAAGGAAGTCTTAAAGAGTAAACAGTCATTTGTTGCTCTATACTGTCCTGAGAAGTGGACATTTTTTCTAAAGAGGGTAACTTGAGTAGTCTAATCTTAGGGTAAATAGATAAGTGGATATTCAGGAAGTTCCTGAAACAAAACATGAAGTGTTTGTGTGTGGGGGACTTCATCTTCCTGAGCAGGAGTTTCCTGAATTAGTAAAGTCATACTAATGTAGAGAATAAGCTGTGTGGGTACAGATGGTTTTGGTCTCAACTTAAAATAACTACAAATTCCTAGTAAGGAGGTCACAGATAATTAACCAAGGGAAAGGGGAAATGGGCCTCAAGAAACATCTTTGTGTTGCTAGGAATGGAGTGTGATCCCTCATGACATATGAGTGCCCTATCTATTTTAAATGGTTTGTATGTCTGTCTATATGTGTTTCTGTTCGTCTATCTGAAAGATTCGTGTTATATCTTTAAATTCAACTTTTATAAATTGTTAGCTTTTGTGGGACTAAAAATGACATGTTTGTATCTTTGCAGGTTTGGGCTTAACTGTCTTCTCACAATGAACAGAGAGGGACCTGAGGATCGAGTTTGAAATCTTCACCTGTAAATAGATAACTACATTTAGATGACCTGAGAGTTCATTGCGACGTAGCTGTAAGGGAGCAACTCCATAGTTGAAAGTCCACAAAGTGTCACTGTGTGCCCACCTGTATCTAGTACTGTTACAGCTCCCACTCTTAGAAAGGTCAAAGTGTGAGCTTTCAACACAACGGTGACGCCTTCAAGTACAATGTTTCTCATTTTAAACATTGTTTTCTCTTTTTAAAGTTATTTTGAAGTATGCTTGTCTCAGTTCATTCTATTCTCATTATAAACCAGTATTTAATATGTCTCATATTATTTTCTTGAAATCAGCTTCATTTTGAGTACTCTAAACTCCTCTGTTTCATCTCAGTGTGCACTGTGACTTCTAGAACCTTCCCTAGAGACACTGATTTTAATGGACTATGCAGGGGCTGGAGTTCATTGGCTTATGACAGAAGAAAATTCCAGGTCCAATTAGACCTAATTGTTTTTAAAAATTGTATTTTAATGTAAAGGAATCTGTGGTAGTCTCCCTTCCTGTTTTATTTTTTTAGAACGTTTTCAGGTGTGCAGACTGATTGTAAACAAAGCAGAGATGTGTTTAAGGGCACAGGACCATCTCATCTATGAGTGATGTGATGGTGTGACGAGGCCATCTCTTGGACAGGACATTCCCTTTCATTTGAGGGAAAGACTGAATGCTGTTTGTGATACAAATGCCTCTTAGAGCATTCAAGACCTTTCTCTGTGGGAACACAAGACAGTAAACTTATTTTAAAACACTAGTATTAGTAGAAACAAGTTAAAGTCGATCATGTTCCTATAAATTATACTCTATTTATTGTATTGCCAAGTGTAATTTAATAACCGACTTAATTGATAGGCCTTGAATGATAATGTCATTGCTCCTCTTACATAGAAAGAAAAAAGAACATTGAAGTATATCTTGTTTTTATGTGAAATTTAGCAATTCCTCTGGAAGATAGGAAGTACTTTTGTTACAAGATTTTTTCTTTTAAGGTGTAGAAACCCATTCTGTGTTTTAGAAACTCCTCTTACATAAAGGTGCATGCATTACTTAGGTAAATAGAAAGGTCACCTCAGACACCAGAAATCCTTCCTTCGTGAGGCTTGCCCAGTGGGTGGCCTGCCCATCTAGGCTCTTGCCATGCCTGAAAGCCCTGTGCTTAGTCCTCTGGATTTCTGGGTTTCCTCCCCTGGCCCACCTCCAACCAGCCCTTCTAGTGGGAGTTCTGGCTTTGCAGGCATAGCCCCAGGCCCTGTTCCTCAAGAACCGCCCCCCTCCCCTTCCAAAGCTAGAACTAGACACAGCCTGGGTCAGGCCCAGACCTGTAAACATCCGGGAGGCAAGGGAGAGTATACCAAACCCACCCTCAGAACTGTTTATTTAGGTGTCATGATGACTAGTCCATCAAATATCAGGCCAACTTTTCAGTCAGCTCTGTTTAAGTAAACATAAATGGTTATGTTCAATCATTTGCCTACTTTTACCAAGGGGTTTTACTATCCACTAGGCAATGGGGTAGAGAAAGAAAGATAAAAGGCTCTTGTCTGTCTCCAAAGAACACAGTCAAGGGAGGAAGCAGGTCAGGAGGGACCATTTTTCAGCTACCTCCACCCTCCTGGATTCCAGTCTAGGCAGAGATACGGGCAGTGTCCACCCAGCTTCTGTTAGCTGAAGGGGCCAGGCCCCAAAGTGTCCTGTGGAATTCCTGACCTCCGCTCCCAGGAAGTTCCAGAGTTAGCTCCTGGTCCAGCCCTACCTAGCTATGGTACCCCTTGTCTTTCTCCCACAGATTCTTTTGTTTCTCTTGTCTCTCAGACCTGAGGCTCTGCTCCCAGAAATAAAGGAGGGAGGGTGCCAATAAAGGTTGTGTAGACTTAGGGGAAGCAGACTGAAGAAAGTCTGGATACTTGTGGGAACAAAACTCATGTTTAGAGAGGCACTGAATATCTTCAGTATATGTGCAAAGATAGTTCATAACTTTCTGGTCAAAAAGTGAACTTAAGGACACTATGAAAGTGTTCTGTAGAATCCATGGGCAGTAAGCCACCTCCCCTATAAGTATTTAACTCACAATGGATGTTGTTTAGTATTTATTGATTAAATGTTAATTTGGAATATATTACACCATCTAGAGACTCAAGGTACACTCCATGTAATAAATTGTATTTTGCATATTGAAAATAATGCTGAGTATACTTTTTTAATAAGATTTTTCTTCTTTCTTTTTTTTTAAAAATAATTTGGGAGCAAACCTACCAAATCAATTATGGTAGGGGAACCTACAGGATGTGTTCCCGGAGTGCCTGGCCTTGGGCTGACCCCAGCTTCCACTGCCAGAGAAAAAATTTAGGCAGGAAGTGGGGTTCCATGAAGAGGTGTGGACTGAGTGTTCATGGAAAATATTTGTGAAATGAAGCCAAATCAGCTGCAGTTAGTCTTTCAGAAATGAAGGTCCCAGCTGCCTTCCTTTTATCCTGGAATAAGCCAGAGACAGGTCTTCCTTCACCCATTCCCTCTCCATGCCCCCAGTCTCTAAAGACAGTCCAAGGTTGGAAAGGTCTTTGTATCCCCCTTCAGGTTCTAGAACCTTCTTGGTCTCTGGGTGACTCAAACCATTAAGTGCTGGGCTACTAACTGGAAAGTTGGTGATGCAGTCCCACACAGGGAAACCATAGAAGTCAGCCCTGGCTATCTGCTTTCAAAACAGTGGGCCCTGGAAACCCTTGCGGGGCACAGTTCTCTTCTGACACAGCTACTGGTTGGTTGTTTTTTTTTGGTTTTAGTTGCTCAGTTAATTGGCTAAAGGTGGCACTACTAACAATAAGGATTCATCCTAAATTGAAGGGGCCAATATAGTGACAAAGGAGCTCTGGTAGCGTAGTGGTTACGAATCGGGCTGCGAACCTTAGGGTCAGCGGTTCGAAACTACCAGCCGCTCCACGGGAGAAAGATGAGGCTTTCTACTCCCGTAAAGATTTACACCCTCGGAAACCCTGTACAGGGTCGCTATGGGTCGGACCCGACTCGATGGCACTTAACAACAACAACAACAATATAGTGACAAGCAAAGGATGTAGGCCTACGCTCATACCCATCTCTACTACTTTTTCAAGATATATAATTTCTAAAGTTCTCTCTGCCTCAGTTTCCTCATCTATGAAATGCGATAATAGTAATATATGGGAAGTGACGTCATCAGATTTTGAAACAGCTTCAGCAAGGGCTAGTTCCTTGCTTCCTCCTTATCTACCCATCCTTCCTTCACTCCTTCCTCTCCTATTCCTCCTCTCTTCCTCTCATTCACCTCTCCTCTCCCCACAGTGGGCCTCCCCATAGCTTTCTCCTGTATCGTCCCCCACTCTTTCCCAACCCTTGTCTTCCTCTGGCCCTTTCCTGTGTTCCTCCTCTCCCACACCTCCTTCCATAATCTTCTCTCTCTGTCTCTGCCTCAGCCTCCTTTTCCCTTCCCCTCCCTCTTTTTCCTTCCTTTTTCCTCATCTCCTCCCCAACTAACAGCACTTCCCACACATAAGTCAAATCAGTGATTATCATCAATTAAAGATTCATCTGGGTAGTGGTTCTCAAATACTTCGGTCTTAGGATCCCTCTACATCTCTCTTGACACAGTGGACAAATGTTGTTGTCAGGTGCCATCGAGTCGGAACCGACTCATAGCGACCCCATGCACAGCAGAACGAAACAATGTCCGATCCTGGGCCAACCTCAC
>NW_006408522.1:21276047-21277512 GCF_000296735.1 Chrysochloris asiatica
AATACCAGTCCATTTCAGCTCACTAATGCCTAAGATATATCGATGTTGATGCGTTCCATTTCATTTTTGACAACTTCCAATTTTCCCAGATTCATACTTCGTGCATTCCATGTTCCGATTGTCAATGGATGTTTACAGCTGTTTCTCTTCAATTTGATTTGTGGCCCATTAGCAAATGAAGGGAGGTTCTGTGAGCATTTCTCCCCCAAGCTTAACTCTATTCACGTCATCATGGTCATCTTGGTCAACTCTACTTTGAGGAGGCATTTTTTCCCCAGTCGCATTCTGAGTGCCTTCCCTCCTTCCGGTCCTGTATCTGACAGTGTTTCTCTGCTATTCATAGAGTTTTCAGTGACTAGTGATTTGGAAGTAGTTTGTCACTCTTTCTTCCTAGCCTGTCTTTGTTTGGAAGCTCATCTGAAACCTGTCCACCATGGGTGACCCTGCTGGTTATTTAAAATACCGGTGGCATAGCCCTCAGAATTCAAACCACCACAGCATGACAGACAGACAGACGAGTGGCGGTTGCGTGGTTGCTGTTAAATAGGAATCTCCTTGTGCTAGGACCCTTAAGTCCGGCTCAAAGGCTGGATTTCCATAGTCGGATGTCAATCAAGAGGCGAAAGCACAGCAGGGGCGACTGGGTTGTAGTGAGATGCTTTGGGCTGCGCATGTGGGTCTCTAAGTTGGTCGACCCCCGCCTCAAAGCCACGATCCAATGTCCAGGGTAAGTAGGACAGCCTGGCCAGCCCCTGCAGTCTCTTCCCGCTAGGCAACGTCTCCCCATCGACCTGGTCTCCAGATACCTCTCACCCCGCCTCTCGGTGGTCTGGGTTTCATTTAACACCTCCACCAGGTCTGCGCAGTTCTTGCACATCGTTTAACCGCCGCCCTCCTTGAAAGAAGCCCTCATGCTGTGGACAAATAGGAGGCTCAAATTTCTTCTGTTGGCAGAATTTCTTTCTTCACCACTGTGCCTCATGGTCATCTGAGGGATCTGTAATGTCCACCAGTTGCCCACTTCCATGTGGTATCATCTAGATCCAATTGTAAAAATTATTGAAGACCTGCAAAGAGCTTTTGTTTATGTAGATTATATCCATAGACTTTGGTGGTAGTGGTGGTGGTTATGTGATTCTGCACAGGTTTTCCAAGGCTGTAAATCTTTACGGGAGCAGAAAGCCTCATCTTTCTCCCACAGGAACAGCTGGTAGTTTCAAACTGCTGACCTTGAGGTTAGCAGGCCAATTTGTAACCACTAAGCTACCAGAGCTTTCCATAGACCTTAAGCATAATAGAAATCAAAATGAAAATTTGAAAACTCAAAAATGCAAAAGCGTCCATCAACCATCATAGGCTTTATCCCCTGTTAAAGTTTTCAGAAGCTAGGCAAAGCAATGCAGTGCCTAGCCCTCAAACGTGCCATGTGCCTTTGCTCTCAGGTCAAGAATCACTGCGCAAACAG
>NW_006408522.1:21278540-21384150 GCF_000296735.1 Chrysochloris asiatica
AACAAGCTATATGAATGGTTGAATGTGAAGCTGATGATATGCCCTGTAAACTTTCACTCAATGCAAAATAAAAACATTTAATTAAAAAAAAAAAATGCAAAAGCACACCTCCCATTAACCATCAGGATGATAATTTCATCACACATAACATACCCTGTGAAAAACAAACACAAGGGCATTATTATGAAATTAGTTTTGATCTCAAGGATATCCTGAAAGTGTCTCAAGGACCTCCTGGGGCCCAGGACCACCCTTGGAGAATAGGTGATCTGGACTAATGAGTCCAAGGGCCTCTGTCTAAAACTTCATTGAGGTCATTATGCCTGGCGGAGCAGGGCTTGGAAAAGAAGAAAGAGACCAGGGTAATTGAGGAAAGATGGAGGAATAAACAAGGGTAATGGAGAGGGAGGCTCTCGTAGTTAGAGGAGGCCCAGGGAGAGGTACATAGAGGAAGTAGAAAGAGCAAGAGACCAACTAGGGTCCACGAACCACTGGAAATCTTCCAATGAAGACAGCTGAGATCTTGGGATAAATCCAGCTAATAGGTTACAAGTTACAAGGTTAGGGTTGAGACCACATTGCTGTCAGCTGACTCCCCACCCCACCCCACCCCCACCCCCAAGCATGGAATAGCTGACTGAGCAGGATTTATAGATCTGCTTTTGCCAAATGTGCCTGCTGGTAAAAATCATCTAGGGTTAACAATTATGAAAGGTTACAATTATGAAAGGGCTTCAAAAAGCTTCATGGAAAAATGGAATGAAAGGATAATGGAATATTCCCATAAACTTTTGAGTTCCCTTGTACATATCCATGAGAGTCCTCTCCTGAAGAAATGAACTAGGTATTCTGATCAGGAAGCAAGCAAGTTGGAGAAACACCTGGATCTTATGCACGTTCCTTTAGGAGAATGGCATGCTAAGAGGTGCCTCTTCAGGGTAACCCACAGATCCTTCATTTTCCACACATGACTTGGCTAAAACCTGGTCAGCTTGCATGAATGATCAATCTCCACAGAGATTCTGACCTCCAGTGGGCTGACTCAGGGACAGTTCTGGTGACAGAAATGAAGTTATTTCATATGCTTATGTCATTGTAAAAGGACTTGGGTCCTCTAGTGAGGAGATGGAATCAGCAGCCCAACATTTAGCCCACTGCACCACTAGGACTCCTTATATAGAGAAACAGGAACAATGAAATCTAAGTGTGGTATACATTGCCTCCAAAATGGCCAAGTTCTGTGCCTCACTTTTCTGAGGAGTTGGTGCAGCAACTTATCTTTCATCTGGAGCAGAACGTTTCAACGTGCTCCAGAACATGGAGTCCCCAGAAACTTCATTACTCCTACAATTCTGTATCAGCTGGATCCAATTCAGGAGCGAGAATCTACACAAGAATTTCAACAGGGACGGTTAATTTAAAAGAAAAAGAACTTTAACAATTAAGTGCTGTCGAGTTAGTTCCCACTATAGCAACGTTGTCTAGGGTTTCCAAGGAGCAGCTGGTGAGTTTAAACTGTGGGTCTTAGAGTTTAAATAAACCTTTGTGGTCCATTGCCTAACAAATAAAGAACCCTATAGAATATAGGGATAGTAGACATGATAAGCAGTTACTAGGTCTAAAGCTAGAGTCCTAGTGTGACACTGTGGGCTAATGCGCCAGATTGCAAAGTCGTTTGAACTGCAAGGTCGGGGGTTCAAGCTCATCGCTATGGGTCGGAACCGACTCCATGGCACTTAACAACAACAACAACAGGTCTAAAGCTGAATATTCCCTCAACATCGCCAATTCGGCAATAACTAAACAGAACTGTGATTTTTTTTTTGTCTTCACCCATTATTAGATTATAGGGTCCTTAAGGGCAGTAACCACATGTCATTTCTCCATTATATCCCAGTGCTTAGTGGGGTTGCTTAATCCTCCAAAGACTCAGAATAATAAATAGTAGTGAATGAATGAACGCAAGCGATATTGACACACTAGCAGCCCACAAGAGAATGAGCCTGCTTCCTGCCACAGGTGCCAGGCCCAAAGCATGGGTTTTCCATCACACACCTGGACGCAACTATCCAATTTAAAGACGCTGCAATAAAAAGGAGTATTAGTGCAGAGTTGTGTGGAGCCTTTGTCAACCTCTCCTCAGAAAAAGGTGAAAGCCCAGCCCAGCTTCCCAGATGTGACCGACTACTGCTCCTTCTTGGGGTTCTTATTACTTAGTCCCTAGGTCCGGAGCTCGATTGCTGCGTGAACCGCTACCTACCGCTCAGCCTCTCTGGGCTGTTAATAGTAACAGCTGAGGCTAAGATTGCCATCAAAGCCTCTCCCTCTCCAGCTCCGCCCTTGCAGAGACGTCTGACTTACAAAGCAGACCCAGGTGAGGACCCCAGTGGAGTTTGGACCCCCAGAAGAGGCCAGGTCATGGCGCACGCGCTGCGGGAGCGCACGGCGCGGGTGCTGACCGACTATCTGCAGCACTGCGCCCGGGAACCTGACGCCCGCTCCTGTGATCCGTCCACACCGGAGGCCGCCGCGCTGCGCCGCGCTGCTGACCAGCTTAAGTGGAGCTACCGGTCCTTTTTTGTCAGCTGCCGTGACTTCCGAGGAAACCGTGCTGAGCTGTTGCAGCAAGTGGCACAAGAGATGCTTGCTGACGGCCGCGGCCTTAGTTGGCACCGCGTGGTGGCGCTCGTAACCTTCGCTGGCACGCTTGTCGATAGACTGCCGCCGGAGACCCACGGCGTTGGCGTGCGACGGCGGACAAGAGAAGAGGTTGACTGGGATTGCCAGTGCTTGGTGGACGTGTTATGCAATGTGCTGGTGGATCAGAACGGCGCCTGGCTGGAGGCCCACGGTGGCTGGGTGAGTTGGCGGGGCGCAGGGACGTGGGACGGGAAGGGGCGGGCGGTTGGGAAGGCGCCCGCGGTGCCAGTCTCTTGAAATGCAGAACGCTTTGCGTCCGTGGTACTGGGATGTTTGGTGGAGTCAAACTCGAAAGAAGTTGGTCTTGTTAGACGGTTCTCTAATTAACCCGTTCCGAGGGAGTTGCGCAGTTTTGGTCTGCACACTTGGCCGTACCCTATTATCTTTAGCTTGGGGCTTCGTGTGGCGCTGTAGGATAAGCAATGGCTTGTTAATTGCAGTCAGTGGTTCAAACCCACTGTTCCTGGAAACCCTGTACAGGGTCACTAAGAGTCGGAATCGACTCGACGACCCATAACAACATCATCCTTAGCTTGTTTCAGGGGCTTTTAGGGCGCACCCACGTGAAGTCTGGATAATTCATTGTTGTAAGGTCGTTTTGAGTTTGAAATGACGATGGCAGTGGGCTTAGGGTTTTTGTTTTATTTTGTAATATACCTCATTGACCATTGCTCTGAAGGTCGGGGAGTACCAACCTGAGAACAACAAGGTTAAAATAGAAAATTATCCCCTTGTCCAGCCCCTCCTCCCCCCCCCAGGAGGAAGGGAGGCCACAGCTGTGGGGTACTTATTCGAAGTTCCTTGGATTATAATCTAAAGCACCCAGCTTTCAGTAGAGAGTGGTCCAACTGGTGCCAGGTGGCTTTTGGTTTAGCTCTGTAATCTCCCTGCCTCCCTTCAGTCTTGATGGTCTTCTAGTTAGTGGGGGCAGATGGTTTGGCCAGTAGCTCTTGAACCAAGTTGGTGACCAAAGTCATTTCACCCTTCGGTAAACCCACAATATTCATCTGGTGTTCTAAGATAGACCCTTCGTGTTTTTTTTCTTTTTCTTATTGGAGTTAACTCAGACTGAAGTGACCCACGTTGTAAATACAGCCAAACTACTAAAACTAGTGATTTTTAAAATCTGACAAACTAGGGAAGATGGTAGTGGTTTTGTGCCGTAAGTCGGTTCCAACTCATAGTGACCCTGTATGGGGTTGCCAAGGCTGTAAATCTTCATGGGAGCAGAAAGCTTCCTCTTCCGCCATGAAGTGGCCGTGAATTTAAACTGCTGACCTTGCGGTTAACAGCCCAACTAGTAATTCACTACGATACCCTTTTCTTAGGTCTCTTGTGGTGATGAATTGGGTTGGTATGAGGAAAGGAGGAGGAGGGTAGTGTTTTGAGTCACAGCCTTGACTTAAATGAACAGGTGGGGGAGCTAGCATTAGCCTCTGCAATTATGTTTTCTTGTTGGTTCTCAACCAGTTTTGTGTTGTTAGGGTCCTATAAACTTGAGTTTCTAAGAACCTCACTTGAGCCATTTTTCTTAATGCATTTGGCCCCTGTCTATGGGGCTCATTAGATGATCAAGATCAGTGAAGTTTGTGTATATATGATATATGAGGAAGCGTCAAAGATTACATGAAAAGTGGAATTAAAAAATAGTACAAATTTCCATGAACTTTTTTGAAGCCCCTTCATCTGGAGAGACTTATTTCAAGGAAATAGCTCACTTAATTGTAAAAGCCAGGCAAGCCCCAAATTCATGGGTTAGACACTATGCTGGAGGCTTCTGGCTCTGGTGTGAAGGGGCTGATGAACCCAAAAGCCACACAGATGTAGGCCACACCCCCAAAGTAACTGATTGACTTTCAACTGATAGTTTACACACAATGGATCACAAATGGAGACAGTTCCATAATGTAGCATTTTGGGAGAGCATTCAATCCAATGTCTGCCCAAGTACTTGAGAGTCATACCCTAGCAAGTTGACACATAACATTAGCCATCACAGCCCCTAAGGGGTCTCTGCACTTAAAGAGTAAATTGACTGGAAGGACTCTGTTTTTGTTTTGTCTAATCAACATTGACTGAGGAATAATCTCTTAACATCAAGAAGCCCAAATTCTTAAATTGGGTAAACCTGAACCCTCCCAATTGCTGTTAAGTGCCATGCCTACTAGAGTTCAGTTTTCCCTTCGCGTGTTTTTTGTTTTGTCTGAATGGGAGCAGCTGAGGCTCTCCTTCGACAGCTTCCCAAATGGCATCTGTCCTTTGCTTAGAAAACAACATTTTATAGTAGGCCATTTCCTCTTGGGTTTTGAAAAACAAGAGTCAAAACTTAAGTATTCTGCTGTGACAAAGTTAATTACTTCACCCATTATGTTAAACTATTTATTATAAACAACAAATCGAGGTTTTCTAATTGCAGGTTGGCTATTGGTCAATGTTTTCTTTCCCCCTCCTATCTTTTAAATCAAGGAGTTAAGTTTACTGTTGAATGTCGTGTGCATTGTATTGAGTTCAGGTTTTAAGTATCATGCAGCAGTCTTAATTCTTCCTCTCCCTTGTAGGATGGCTTTTGTCTCTTCTTCGCACCACACTTAGTGCCATTTTTTTGGAAAATATTTCTGGTTATTATATTATGTATTGTAACAACCATCATCTATTACCGAACCCAAAGACAATGACCTCTGAGAACCGTAACTCATTTCTCCCAGCCAAGTGAGGACATGAGCAAGAATAGAAGCAAACAACCTTCTGAGACATTTTTACCTGCATGCCTACAAGGAGTCTTGCAGTGATAATCCAGCCAGTGTTGAAATTCCTCAGAAGTACTGGAGACACTAGAATAACATCACATGGTCATCTGTACATCAACATTCTCCTGAGTTGCTCCCCTTTGAGTGGGGAAAACTGGATAGTCCAAAGGCTCATTGCTCCAAATGATTTTGCTATTTGCTACATTTGGAAAAGAATGACTATGAACCTTTCATCTGGCCACTGTTTCATATGCTGATTGCTGGACAATTTGTCATGGTAACAACAGTTCAGGGGCAAATTGCTACCAGAAGTTCAAGTCCCAGATTGCTAATGAAGAATGTAATATTAAAACCTCTTCTAAGGTTTTAATATTTTTTTAATTCCTTGATCTAATTATTGGGACTTCGAAGTTTCTAAAGTTCATGTAACAAGAATTTATCTATTTCTGACTTTAATAAATTGTTAAAATGTCAAAGTTTAAAGAAAATTTAGTTGGTTTTCTTTGTGATTCAATAGTTTTTATTCTTAGGCATTCTGGCAGTTTCCTGTTTTACTGTCTCAAGATATGCAATGAGTAACAGTGTCTATTTAAACATTTAATCCATGCACAAGCTCAAAGAGTCTTTCCTGTCTTCTATCTTCCATTCTTCAATCAACTAATCCATCGCCTAGAAAATGAAATTAAACCTTGTTCTTTTACACTTTTACCAACATTGGATCTTAAAGTTTAACTTCATGAGTATGGCTTTTATGTCATTTTTAGGAAGTTTGTCCATGTCTCAAGATGATAAAGTATTCTGTCACTAATTCATTTTGGAGTTCATTTAGTTTAGTATGAAGTAATTGGTCCTTGGGTGGTGTAAGCAGTTAATATGCTCTGCAGTAAAGTGAAAAGTTCAAAGTTTGAGTTTAGCCAGAGGATTCTTAGAAGAAAGGCCTGGTGATTGACTTCTGAAAATTGGCCATTGAAAAACCTATGGGTCCAGAGGGTGGGGAGGAAGGTAGAATCGCCTCTGAGCAGTATCCAATCTGTCTGGGCGGGGCTGGTAAAAGGAGATGGGGATAGGGCTCTTATGGCACAATAGTGAATAATTGCTATCAAGACTGACTGAGGGTTGGAAATTTAAAGGAAGACATTTTGTAGCAAAAGGAGGGGAGTGGTTGACTTCATAGTCCAGGAGCAGAGGTCCCTGGGACCATCGAAGGAGAAGAGCGGAGTGAGGGCCCCTACCCAGAGAAACAGTGACGCCAGAGATGGAGGCAGAGACGATGACACATGGAGAGATAGGGTGGCTGGGGACTCTAGACCCAGAGAGGGAGAGGTGCTGTGTGCTGATGACTGAGGGGCAGGCTTGCAGGGTATGCCCTCTGGTTATTTGATGATGTATGGAAGGTCATCATGAGTTAGAATTAACTAACCTTACCACAGCTGGTTAGTATAAAGGGGGCTTCATTTCTTACAGGAAGAATTGGTAGATATTTCAGCATTGTTCAGTCACAGTTCTTATTTTTCCCCCCCATCTACTCATTTGAATGGAGTCCTGGTGTGGCACTGTAGGTTAATGCTTCAGACTGCAAAGTCTGTTGAACTGCAAGGTCAGTGGCTCAAGTTCACCAGCTGCTCCTTGGAAACCCTACACAGGGTCCCTATGGGTCGGAATTGACTCAATGGCACTTAACAAGTCATTTGAATATATACTGTTGGTGTACATATTCCTGTACTAATATTGCTCTACTTCAATTGCTGCCGTTTTTTAATACCAGGTTGGATAAATCTAGTCTCCCCCAATTATTCTTTTTCCAAAGAGAATCATTGCCTATTTTTGTGAATTGCTTGAGATAAGTTTTTTAAATCGGTTAAAAAAGAATTCATTAAGACACTGCTTTTGATTTTTTTTTTTTTCTTAACATCAATAGGAAGTACGCATCTTAATAATATTGAATCTTTACATCTAAGAGTGGAGCCCTGGTGTGGTGCTGTGGGTTAATGCACTAGACTTCAAAGCCATTTGAACTGTAAGGTCAGTGTTTCAAGCTCACCAGCTGCTCCTTGGAAACCCTATACAGGGTTGCTATGGGTTGGAATCGACTCGATGGCACTTAACAACATAACATCTAAGAGTATGTAGTCTTGCTCTTACAATTTTCTTCTTATGTTCTATGTTCTTGTCAAGTATCTGCCAAGAACTGTTGAGTTCAGATGCTCTTGGGAATCAAATCAGTATGTGATATTTGCCATCCCTGCTTGTGACAAAACCTCAGTTTTCTCATGGGTGCTACCTTTCCTCCATTCTTACACCATGTGGTTTTGGTGAGGTCTACTTCTCCTATCCTACTTCATGAATTGGAGCCTGACCCAGATTTGACCTAATAGTCCATTACTAAGCAAATTTAATACTTACTTTGGGGACTTTTGTGGGGCCCTATCAGGTGAGAATCTTTCCCTGCTGAGCTTAGAGTGTTAATACACAGCAAAACAGGTACCATTTCAACGATTTTTACATGTAGTACAATTCAGTGACATTGACTATATTCAAGGTATGTGCAACCATTTCCACTCTTTGGCATTATTCTTCCCGCATTAACAAACGTCAGTGTCCCCTCCTGTTTCTGTCTGATTTTTAGAATTGCTGTTGTCAATTTGCTCCCATCTTGGTAGCTCTTAAAAGAGCATGATATTCAACACAGACTTTCTTTACTGGTTAAGCTCAACTATTATTTGGTTTAAAACATCAGGGTTGTTTTTTCTGTTTTTTGTTCCTGTTTTTTGGTTTAAGGTTTAAAAATTATCTGAGGGCAATAGTTTCAGGGGTCCAACTCTGGCTCCAGGAAGTCTGGGGTCCATGAGAAGTTGAAATTCTGTTCTGCTTTTGAAAGGAATTTTTTGTTTCAAGTAAAATTCAGTTCAGACCTAACTCAGAATTTTTTCCTAATTAAGTTGATCAATTGGTTATTATGATAGCCATAAAAACTGTAGATCAAGGAGTGCTGATGTGGCGCTGTAGGTTAAGCACTGGACTGCTAACCACAGACTGACAGTTAAAACCACCATCCCATAAAGATTCACTTCTTTGGAACTCCCACAGAGGGTCACTGTGAGTAGGAATCAACTCAGTGAAAGTGAGCGAAAGTGAGTGAATATAGAGTCTAGGTGTTTTTTGAACTGGCACTAGTTTGGACTTTACAGTAGAGTCAGAAAGCTTTTGGTAACCAGTAAATACGTTGTTTCTTTTCCAGCATTTAGACCACATTTTAATTTTCTTGAGTAATTACATAGGTTGTAAGTAGGAGTTCTGTTGACACGGTGTGATAAGCATTAGACTGCTAACCACAGAATCAGTAGTTCTAATTTACCAGTTGCTCAGCAGGAGAAAGATGAAGGGTTTATTCTGGTAAAGATTCATAGCCTCAGAAACCAATCGTCTCGATGGCACTGGTTTTGGTTTTTTTGGTTGGAGTAGTAGTTGTTGTTGTTGTTAGGTGCCATCGAGTCAGTACCAACTATGCACAACAGAACGAAACACTGCCCAATCCTGGACCAACCTCACTACTTACTGTTGCCACGCTTGAGTCCACCGATGCGGCATAATCTATCTTGGCCAATCCATCTCGCTGGGTCTTCCTCTTTTTCTCTGACCCTCCACCTGACCAAACATGATATCCTTCTCCAGCTACTGGTCCCTCCTGACAATATGTCCGAAGTATGAGAGATGAAGTTTGGCCATCCTGGCCTCCAAGGAGAACTCTGGCTGCACTACTTCTTTTGGCAGCCCATGGTACTTTAAATATTCTCCTCCAACACCACAACTCAAAAGCATCAATTCTTCTACCATCTTCCTTATTCACTGTCCAGCGTTTGCTTGCATATGAGGTTATTGAAAATACCATGGCTTGGGTCAGATGCATCTTAGTCCTCAAGCTCGTCAACACTCTAAAAAGGCCTTGTGCAGCAGATTTGCCTAACGCAATACGTCATTTGATTTCTTGACTGCTGCTTCCATGAGTGTTGATAGTTGATCCAAGAAGAATGAAGTCCTTGACAACTTCAATCTTTTCTCCACTGATAAAGAATGTTTTTTATTGGTCTAGTGGTGAGGATTTGTTTTCTTTACATTGAGATGCAAGGTTGTATGTATCATTTGAATATCACAGGTTGTTAATGAGTCTTCCTCCAATCCTGATGCCACATTTTTTTCCATAGAACCCAGCTTCTCGGATTATTTGCTCAGCATACAGGTTGAATAAGTATGGTGAAAGAATATAACCCTGTAGCACACCTTTCTCAATTTTAAACCATTCAGTGTTCCCATGTTCTGTTCGAACAACTGCCTCTTGGTCCATGTACAGATTTCCTCATGAGCACAATTAAGTGTTCAGGAATACTCATACTTTGCAGTGCTGTCCATAGCTTGTCATGAACCACACAATCGAAAGACTTTGCATAGCCAGTAAAGCACAGGTAAACATCTTTCTGGTATTCTCTGCTTTCAGCCAAGATCCATCGAACATCAGCAATAATAATCCCTTATTCCAGGTCCTCTTCTGAATCCAGCTTGAACCTCTGAAAGTTCTCTTCAATGTATTCTTGGAGCTGTTTCTGTATTTTAGTAAAACTTGACTCACATGGGATATCAAAGATACTGTCCGATGATTTCTGCATTCCATTGGGTCACCTCTCTTTGCAATGGGAACAAATATGGATCTCTTCCAATCAGTTGGCCAGATAGTTGTCTTCCAAATTTCTTGGCAGAGATGAGTGAGTGCCTCCTGTGCCGCCTCACTTTCTTGAAATATTTTAATTTGTATTCCATCAATCTCTGGCACCTTGTTCTTTGCCAATTCCTTCAATGCACCTTGGACTTCTTCCTTCAGTATCTTTGGCTCTTGATCATAATGCTACCTCTTAAAAGGGTTGAACATTAACCATTTCCTTTTGGTACAGTGACTCTGTGTATTCCTTCCATCTTCTTTTGATGCTTTCTGCATCATTCAATAATTTGCCCAGAGAATACTTCGGTAACGAAAGTTGAGGCTAGAATTTTTTCTTCAGTTCCTCCAGTTTGAGAAATGCTGAGCATGTTCTTCCCTTTTGGTTTTCTGACTCCAGATCTTTGCATATTTCATTGTAATATTTGACTTTGTCTTCTTGAGCTGACCTTTGAAATTTTCTGTTCAGCTCTTGTACCTCCTCATTTCTTCCATTTGCTTTAGCATATCTACTCTGTAGAACAAGTTTCAGTGTCTCTTCTAACATCCATTTGATCATCTTCTTTCTTATCTTCTTAATGATGACTTGCTTTCTTCATGTATAATGTTCTTGATGTCATCCCACAACTCTTCTGGTCTTCGGTCTTTAGTGTTTAATGTATCAAGTCTGTTCTTCAGATCTCTAGATTCAGGTGGGATATATTCAAGGCCATATTTTGGCTCTAGTGGACTTGTTTTCATTTTCATCAGCTTCAGTTTGAATTTGCATATGAGTAATTGATGGTCTGTTCCACAGTCTGCCCCTGGCCTTGTTTTGATGGATGATATGGAGCTTTTCCATCGTCTCTTTCCACAGATGCAATCAAATTGATTTCTGTATATTCCATCTGGGTGAGGTCCATGTGTATAGTAGTCTCTTATGCTGTCTAAAGAAGGTATTTGAAATGAACAAATCATTGATTTTGCAGAATTCTATCATGATCTACAGCATCATTTCTGTTACCAAGTCCATATATTCCAACTACGGATCCTTCTTCTTTGTTCCCAACCTTTGCATTCCAATCACCAGTGATAATCATCAGTACATCTTGATTGCATGTTTGATCAATTTCAGATTGAAGAAGTTGGTAGAATTCTTCTATATCATCCTCACTGGCTTTAGTGGTTGGTGCATAAATTTGAATAATAATGGTATTTACTGGTCCTCCCTGTAGGTGCAGGGATATTATCCTACAGACAGCATTGTACCTCATGACTGATCTGGATATGTTCTATTTGACAATGAATGCAACACGATTCCCCTTCAATTTGTTATTCTTGGCATAGTATAAACCATGTGGTTGTCAGATTCAAAATGGCCAATGCCAGTCCATTTCAGCTCACTAATGCCTAAGGTATTATGCATTCCATTTCGATTTTGACAATTTCCAATTTTCCTATATTCATACTGCTTATATTCCATGTTCTGATTATTAATGGATGTTTACAGCTCTTCTTCTTCATTTTGAGTTGTGCCCCATCAGCAAATGAAGGTCCCGTGGGCTTTACTCCATTCACATCATCACGAGAAACTCTACTTGAGGAAGCAACTCTTTCCAGGTCGCATTTTGAGTGCCTTCCAACCTGAGGGGCTCATTTTCTGGCACTGTATCTGACAGTGTTTCTCTGATATACATAAGGTTTTCAATGACTAAATATTATGAGTCTGTCACTCCTTCCTAGTCTCAAACTGACAGAAGAATGGTGGGGTTGGAGTAGTAGTGATGGCTATTTTCTGTCTACCAGGAATTCCCTTGACTCTGGTCTGATGACCTTTTGCCAGCACTTTTTTTCTCACTTTAGCGTTTTAGAAGATGTGGAAACCATAATTTAACCTAGAACACCATTAGCAGGGCTTAGAAACTATTCATTCTGGGTGACTCCCTGCTTGTAATTTATAGTTCCACCACTGAGATAGCTGAATTTAATCACCTGAGGAAAGCTCATAAGCAGCCATTTAAGGTGCTTATGACTTGCAGAGCAAAGAAATTAGGAATGTTGAAGTCACATGGAAACAATTAGTCCAATGGACTGATGGATCTTGGGAACATCAGTTTCTACAACCCTTAGACCAAAAGAACTAGATGGTGGCTAGCTACCACTTCCAGTTATTCAGAAAGGGTTCAGATAGAAGGACCTGGATAGAGCGGGAGAAAAATGTGGAATTAAGCCCCAAATCATAAAGATCTGGCTTACTATTAGAGACTGATAGAACTCCTGTCTAGAAATGAACTCACCCCATGATTCAGTTTTCAGCTAAACAATAGAGACAGGTCTATATGGAGACCAATAAAAAATATTAGGGAAGTACATATACCGTAGAATAAGCAATCATTTGAAATCAAAATGGCAGCATTTACTCATGGACAAATTCAGAAGGGTTAGGAAAGGAGGAATGGAAACAGAAATCACAGGAAGTGGAATAAGTGGTATGTGGAGGGGACTGCAATCAATGACATGAAAAAAAAATGGTATGAATTGTTGAATGAAAAAACTTATCTCTGTCAAGCCTTCACCAATTCACATTAGGAAGTTTTTTTGTTGTTTGCTTTTTAAATTACCTAGGGATCTTATTAAAATGTAAATCCTGATTTAGTATATCTGGGGTGGAAAGATCAATTTTCAGCAGGGTGTTGAACTGAAATGAGCCAGTTTAAAATGAGCCTGACCTTGTGCAGTTTGAAATGAGCCAGTTTGAAATGAGCCTGACCTTGTGCAATACGTTAACTGCCATAGATTCTGCTCTGACTGATATCATTAGGTGCCATCAAGTTGGTTCCGACCCATAGCGACCCTATGTACAACAGAACAAAACACCAGCAGGTCCTGTACCATCCTCACAGCTGTTGCTACACTTGAGCCCATTGCTGCTGCCACTGTGCCAATCCATGTTATTGGGAGTCTCCCTCTTTTTCTCTGACCCTCCACTGTACCAAGCTTGATGCCCTTCCCCAGAGATTGGTCCCTCTTTATAATATGTCCGAAGTATGAGAGACAAAAGTCTGGGCATCTTGGCTCCTAAGAACCATTCTGACCATACTTCTTCCAACACCGATTTGTTTGTTCTTCTAGCAGTCCATGGTACCTTTAATATTCTTCCGACTTACTTCAGTTGCTCAGGACTGCGTTTCTGTGGCTTGCAGAGTGAAGAGCTCTCCCTAGGCGAACAGTCTCAAGGGCCACTTATCAATTCTTTCAAGGCCAGTGTCCATTTGGAGACAGGTGCTAGGATGAACATCCTGGCGCCCAGAGCACAGGAGGGGGGACAGTAACGTCAGCAGCAACTCTCAGGTCGGAACAGGTGTGAGTGGACATTCCAGTGTGATTCTGGTGAGAGACAGCCCAGTGTGATCCAGCCATCCAGCTTCTCCAAATCTGTGCCATCGGAGGGCAGCAGAGATCAAGGGAAACAATCTGTACAGTCTGTGGAATGTGGAACTTCAGCTAGCCCACAACAGCAGAACATTAGCCTTGTCTCAACTCAATTGCATCACTTAACTCTGGAGAAAGAACACAACCTTGTCGCACACCTTTCCCAACTTTAAAACATTCAGTGTTCCCATGCTTTGTTTGAACAACTGCTTCTTGGTCCAGGTATAGATTCCTCAGAAGTACAATTAAGTGTTCTGGAATACTCATACTTTTCAATGTTGTCCATAGCTTGTCATGATCCACACAATCGAAAGCCTTTGCATAGTCAATAAAGCATAGGTAAACATCTTCCTGATATTCTCTGCTTTCAGCCAAGATCCACCGGACATCGGCAATGATATCTCTCATTCCACAGCCTCTTCTGAATCCAGCTTGAACCTCTGGAAATTCTCTGTCAATGTATGATTGTAGCCGTTTCTGTATTACCTTTAGCAAAACTTTACAACCTGTATGCTGAGCAAATAATACGAGAAGCTGGGTTCTATGAAGAAGAACGTGGCGTCAGGATTGGAGGAAGACTCATTAACAACCTGCAATATACAGATGATACAACCTTGCTTGCTGAAAGTGAAGAGGACATGAAATATTTACTGATGAAAATCAAAGAGCACAGCCTTCGGTATGGGTTGCATCTCAATGTCAGGAAAACAAAAATCCTCACCACTGGACCAATAAACAACATTCTTATCAATGAAGAAAAGATTGAAGTTGTCAAGGACTTCATTCTTCTTGGATCAACTATCAACTCTCGTGGAAGCAGTAGTCAAGAGATCAGATGACATATTGCATTGGGCAAATCTACTGCACAGGAACTTTTTAAAGTGTTGAAGAGCAGAGATGTCAGCTTGAGGACTAAGGTGTGCCTGACCCAAACCATGGTATTTTCAATAACCTCATATGGATGTGAAAGCCGGACAGTGAATAAGGAAGATCGTAGAATTGATGCCTTTGAGTTGTGGTGTTGGAGGAGAATACTAAAAGTACCATGGACTGCCAAAAGAACCAATAGATCTGTTTTGGAAGAAGTGCAGCCAGAGTGCTCCTTGGAGGCCAGGATGGCTAAGCTTCGTCTCTCATACTTTGGACATATTGTCAGGAGGGAACAGTCGCTGGAAAAGGATGTCATGCTAGGTAAGATGGAGGGTCAGAGAAAAAGAGGAAGACCCCCAATGAAATGGATCAGCCAGGTGGCATCATTGATGGCGTCAAGTGTGGCAGCGGTAATGAGGTTGGCCCAGGATTGGACATTGTTTCATTCTGCTGTGCATGGGGTCGCTATGAGTCGGTTACGACTCGATGGCACTTGACAACAACAACAACAAGCTCTGGAGAACAAAACAATAAGAAGAAATTGTAAAAAGATAAAGGAGGTTTGTGAATCATCAGGGCAGGCAGTGGATGTTTTCTGTTTATTCACCAATGAAAGATAAACCTAATATTTCAGGTGTTTGCTATGAAATTCCAGCAGACGTCAGAAATCTGTTAAGGTTTCTTGATGACATAAAAGAAAACATGGAAACATTTTTGGAAGAATTCAGAAAAACAATGCAAGAACAAACTGAGAAAGTCAATGAAGAGATAGAAACATCAGATTCAAAAAAATGATAAAATAACAAAAATAAACAATTTCATGGAAGAACACAAAAGTAGAATAGAAACAGAAGAGTCAGTGATAGAAAACAAAAACTTCTGTGGTTACTTCATCTGAAGAACAAATAGAGGAAAGAAAATTGAAGAGAACATAAAGGTTCTGTGGTATACCATCAAGAAGAACAATGTACGCATAATGGGAATTCCAGAAGGAGAGGAAATGAAATCTAAAAGAAATTTTTGAAGAAATAATGGCAGAAAAGTCTCCAGATATCCTTAAAGAGAGATTTTCGTCCAAGAAGCTCAATGAAGTCCATATAGGCTAAACCCAAAGAGAAAAATGCCAAGACACATTGTAATTGAACTTTCCAGAAACAAAGAATCTTGAGGGCAGCACGAGATAAGCAAAATACCACCCACAAAGGGGCCTCAATAAGATTAAGTGCTGATTTCTCCCCAGAAACAATGCATGCAAGAAGGGAATGGGGTGACATTTACAGAGTCTTAAAAGAACTGTCAACCAAGAAAAATATATCCAGAAAAATTGTCATTCAAAAACCAGGGTGAAATTAGGATACTTCCAGATAAAGAAAAATTAAGAGAATTTGTAACTACCAGACCAGCCCTGTAAGAAATATTAAAGGGAGTCCTCCAGAAAGAAAACTAACTAGACCAGCCAATCACTCTGAGTATTGACAGGTAACAATGACCTGAATACATACAACAACAAAATAAACTTAAAATGTGATTACAGGGAGTCCAGGGTACAAAGTTGTAGTTGATGGTAACATCAAAACAAGAAAGGGAATGACTGGTATAGAAACAGAATTTTTCCATTTCCAAGGAAATTAAGAGGTTTCAATATATAATTTTGTAAATGTAGGAGGTTGAATTTGTAAACCTCATTGTAGCCATGAAATATGTAACTCTACTGACCAAAGTAAAGAAAGGAAAGCAAGACTAAACTAAAATAAAAGGGGAAATCTGTTTTAAAAAAAACTCAGCACAGTAGTGAGGTAGGTCCAGCATCAGGCAGTGTTTCATTTTGCTGTGCATAAGGTTGTTATGAGTCGGTACTGACTCGATGGCACCTAACAATGATAAAAAGGACAAAGAAGCCATCAACGTCATCAAGCCAAAAACTTTATGACAAGATGACTGAAGTAAATTTCTTCTCTATTGCAATTATAGTGAACATAAATGGATTAAATGATCCAGTCAAGAGACAGAGTGGCAGAACAGGTTTTTAATGTGACCAATTCATAGGATGTCTATGTTGACACACAGGCATCATAGGTTAAAAATCAAAGGATGGGGAAACAATACCAAACAGACAATAATAAAAGGGATCAGGAGCAGGAATTATTACAGAACAAAAGGATCAATTAACCAAGCAGCCTGAACCCCAAAATAGATAAAGAAAACACAATTAATATCCTTTTGACTTACAGCTACCCTGTATAGGGTTTCCGAGGAGTGGCTGGTTGTCAGTCCAGTGTTTAGCCTGAAGCACCCCACTAGGACACTTTATACAATACTAATAGAACTCAGTTCTAGGACCTCTAGACCTTGTAGTGTCAGTGCAATATTGTAAAAATACTACTTACTTCCAAATTGATATGCAGTTCAATTCTAATCAAAATCCTAAAGCAAATTTTAGGTTTCTTTAAATTGTCACCCTTGTGCTAATCCTGAGTTAAGAAGCAGTACCCTAAATGTGAGCAGCTCCCAAGGAGTGTGGGGTGAAGTATTGTTTTTCAGGGAGTGTTTGTAACTAGAAAGTCTCGCTATAAGAAGGAAGAAATATTTCTCACCTGTGATAATGATCTCATTGTTTCCTAGCATGCAGAAGCTTGTTCAACAAACGAAATATTCTGGGCTCCTAAAAGGAAGAATGATTAGCGAGATGTAGCCGGTCAAGCACCCCTGGAGTGCTGGGCTGATGTGCAGATTCTTAGTGCTATTGTTACCTACCAACCTATAAAGGTGTGTTGTGTTCAGTGGAGTCTGTTCCAACTCACAGGGACTCTGGGACGTTGTGGAACTACCCCACAGACTTTCCATAGAACTACCTAGCCTGTAATCTGTAGGGGAGCAGAATGCTAGCTCCTTTCTCCCATGGAGGTGCTCGGTGGTTAGTTAGCCAAGTGCTTTTTGACCACTTACCACCAGGACTCCTATAAAAGTTTGTTGTTAAGCACAGCTGAGTAAGTTGTAACTCAAAGACCCATAGCGATCCTGTATCGAGTTTCCAAGGTGCTGCTGGTAAGTTTTAATCACCGAGTTGTGGTTCAAACAGACCTTATGATCAAATGCTTATCCTACAGCACCACACTAGGAGTTCCTTATAAAGGCATCAAACCAAAAAGCAACCCCATGGTGGTCATGTCAATTTGAACTCTTAGTGATTCTATAGGACTGCCCCATTGGGTTTCTAAGGTTGTACATCTTTATGGAAACAGACTGTTACATCTTTCTCATGCTGGGTTTGAACTGCCAACCTTGAGTTAGCAGCTGAGCAGTTAACCACTGCATCACCAAAGCACCTCGTGTGTTGCTGTTTAGTGTCATTGAGTTGGTTCATTGCAACTGTATAGGGTTTCCAAGGAGCGACTGGTGGGTTTGAACTGCTGATCTTGTGGTTAGCAGTCCTGTGCTTATCTTATAGTGCCACACCAGGACTCGGCTACAAAGATACAAGTCCCTGAAATAATACCTCTCAAAGACGACAGTTCTGTAGTCTTGGCAATCAGGGACTTTTTGCCTGCTAGCCTATATGTGCAGCTATGTTGAAGGATTACATGTTTCACATTAGGATAAGCACTGCACTGCAAGCTCAATTTGAACCACAAGGTCGATGGTTCAAACTCACGGAAACCTTACACAGGGTGCTTATGAGTCAGACCCAACTTAACACTTAAACAACAAACAACAGCATGTCTCAAGGTTTTCCTGTTTCCAACTTATAGTTGACCACTTCTATTTGTAGTGTAGTGGTTATGAGTCAGGCTGCTAACCTCAAGGTCAGCAGTTCAAAACTACTAGCAGTTCCATGGGAGAAAGATGAGGCTTTGTGCTCCCGTAAAGATTTACAGCCTCGGAAACCCTATGCAGGGTCACTGTGAGTCAGCACCAACTCCATGGCAACATCACCACCACCACCACCACTGTTTACCTGAAACTCATTACTATCTCTAGTTGTACTTACCTAAGTATAACTTGCGGTCCTATTGAATCCCAATCCTCTTCATCTCCCCTCTGCTTTGCCCAAGCAACAGCACTGTCACTCCTAGAAGACATACTTTTCTGTCACCAAAACACTTTCCATTGTGTTCTATAAGCCCTTCCTAAACCCTATATTCTTTAGGATCTTCCAGCTAATTTCCTTGGGCCATTTTCAGCCCTTTAGGTCCTATCTGTAACTTTGCTACCTGCCATAAACTACTTCTCAGGGATACATCTCTGCTCAAAAATCTTTATAGAAACTCTGCTACTTGGCATAACGTGAAGTTCTACACTTAGTGAGTAATGTCTGGGGCCTCTAAAGCTTGTGAGCAGCCATCTAAGATACAATTACTGGTTCCTGTTTGTCCAGAGCAAAAGAGAAACAAGGAAACCATCACTCAGAAGGAACTAGTCTGTGGGACTAATAGTCTACAAGAATCATGGCGGCCGATCACTGAGACCAGAACATGTCTGGCTACCACTAATAACCCTGATTATTATGGTCACAATAGATGGATCTTGATGGAATGGGAGAAAAATCTGAAACAGAACTCAAATTTATAGTCTTAACTGGACCAGTTGAGACTATCAATCATGCTGAAATTCTCTTTAAACCTTGAACCAAAACTATCCCCTAAATTTACCTTATAGCTTAGTAATAGATTTGTTCATAAATAAAGAATATCACCAGTGAATATTGCACTTCTTTTAAAAATATATATATAAGATTAAATATTTAACAGCTATGTTAAAGCAAAGATGAACAGGTAAAGGAACAGGGAGACTAGATTTCTGGAAACGGAACAACCAGAATAGAACTAAGGAAAATGTTGAAACATTGTAAAACATAATAATCAATGTCACTGAACAAATTTTATAGAACTTTTTCAGTGACAAACCTAATTTCCTGTGTGAACTCTTAATGAAGTCACAGTTTTGTTTTGTTTTCTTAAAGGATTTCTCAGTGTCCACAAATTAAAAGGTTCAAATCCCTTAGACTGACTTTCCCTCTTAACTTTCTTGTTTTCCTTCAGTTTTTCCCACAGTCTCCTGGATTCATGATGTTATGAATCCTGTCTCTGAGGTTGTTTTTTTTTTATTCTTTATGCCATTTTCTCAAATTACTCTTCTCCACACACCATCTCCATTTAATTGAAAAACTTCAAAGCCCATATTAAATTTTCTCTCTTCCATGACGTTTCAAAGAAATGTTTCCCCTTTGAGTACTAAGCATGTTTGGTACTGCATTTAAAAATCAATCTGTTGCCATGGAATCCTTTCCAATTCATGGCACTGTTCCATAGGGTTTTCTTGTCTGGACAGACTGTTCCATAGGGTTTTCTTGGCTGTATTTTTTGTGGAAACAGACCACCAGAACTTTTCTTCCATCACACTGCTGGCTGGGTGGGTTTAAACCGCCAATCTTTCAGCTAGTTGTTGTTATTATGTGCCGTCAAGTCAGTTCTAACTCATAGCAAGCCTGTATAGGGTTTCCAAGGAGTGACTGGTGGGTTTGAACCACCAACCTTCTGGATGGCAGTCCAGTGCTTATCCTACAGCGCCACACAAGGAACTCTTTGTACTCCATCAACCCATCACCATCCAGTTGGCCCTGACTCAGAGTGACCCGGGTAGACAAAGTAGAACTACCCCACAGAGTTTCCGAGGTTGTGATCTTGACAGAAGCAAACTGCCACATCCTCTTCCTCAGAGCAGCTGATGGGTTCAAGCCACTGATCTTTGTTACCAGTCAAGCTTTGAACCACCATGCCACCAGGGCACCTTTTGTATCTTCTTGTTGTTAAGTGCCCTTGAGTTGGTTCCAACTCACAGTGACCCTGAATAGAGTTTCCAAATCTTCATGGGAGCAGAAAGCCTTATCTTTCTCCCATGGAATGGCTGGTGGACTCAAACTGCTGACTTGTAGTTCACAATCTAATGCTTATCCTACAGAGCCACCGAGCTCCTTGTATTCCATAGTTGGCTTAAGTTGCTGCTTCCTATTTTAGTTCTTATCCTTGCCCTGCCCTTTCCTTCTTTCATTTTCCTTAAAAGAGTTGTAAATTATTAAAAGAAGCATAAATCCCTGTCTTCTACTAACCCCAACTCATTATCAGCACAAAGCCAAGCACATAGGTATTGAAATATTTAATATATGACCTTTCATTCTGTTTAATGGCCCTTAGATGCACAGAAATGTTTTAGTCATCATCTTTAGTTCATGACTTGCTCATCACTGAGCCACGCGTGCATAGCCCCCTAACCTATTGAATGAAATACGAACCATGGAACTACCACTCACCCAATGTAAAAGCTGGAACCCTTAACCAAAACATATCAGCTCTGTGGTCTTCCCAGACCCTTCCTTCTGTGAGCACTTAAAACTACAAACTGAAGTTTGAGGCTATGAGAGTGTGACAAGACTGATCTAGACCCAAGGTTTCCAACAGAAAGTCCATCCTGTGGAAGGAATGTTTATGCCCTGAAGAAGATGGCGAGAAGGGGGAAACAGTGTGATGGAAACCAAGAGGAGGGAAGTAGGGCTCCGGGTTATCATGCACCAGAACCTGCCGGAGTGGCTTAGTGCCACCTTGCTTTCTGAGGAACCACAGGACTCCTGCTGAGAGTGGAGGGAGGGCACATTGTGCTCACTGGGCCCTGAATGATCACCTCTATCTTGTCCTTCTCTGGCCCCAGCAGGGTTGTGACAGATGGACTGTCAGGTGTACCTCTATTCTTAGTTGCCACGTGGCAGCAGGAGTCATTGTGACAGTATGACCCAAACAGGGTAGAGTGTCTTGTAGAACAATTAAGTCGTTGCAGGTGGCAGCACAAAAGATAAACCCAGGGATAGGGTGTGCCTGCCAGGAGCAAACAAGGTATGTTGTTGCCCTGGTGTAGCTTTTCCCAAGACTTTGTTCATCAGAAGCACACTCTAGGTCACTGAGTCACCCCAGGACTTTACCAGAAAAAGTCCCTTTCAAATTAGACAAAGGAGAATCTACTGCTTACAGTTCAAAGAACTTTAATCGATAAACATTGACTACAGATGAGTGAGTGGGTGATGGGACAAGAGAAAGAAGCCCCTAGAAGGTGTATCAGAAAAACAGAACTAAGGTATTGATGAAGAGTACTGAAAGTAGCATGGGCTACCAGCAGAACGAACAAATCTGTCTTGGAAGAGGTATAGCCAGAAAAGAATACTCCTTAGAAACCAGGATGGTACTACATCTCTATGTACTTTAGACATGTCAGGAAGGACCAGTCCCTGGAGAAGGACAATGTGTTTCGTAAAGTGGAGGGTCAGTGAAAAAGAGAAAGACCCTAATGAGCTAGATTGACACAGTGAAGCAAACAACAGACTCAAACAATCGTGAGAGGGTGGCGCAGGATTGGACAGTGCTTTGCTTTGTTGTGTATAGAGTATGTATAAGTCACAGTCGACTCAAAGACCCCCCAACAACAATAGCATACATCTACATATCTATCATCTATCTCATCTCTTTCAAGAAATTGTCTCATGAAATTGTGGGGGACTGGCAAGTTTGGCAGGCCAATAGGCTATAGAATCATGCAGAGGATGCTACACATGGAGGAGATTATAATCATTGTAATGAAACAAAGTATATGATTTGTTGAATGAAAAACTGTTGATCTGCCTGTAAACTTTCACTCATAAAAACTAAAAAAAAAAAAAAAATGTTCCAGTCTTAAGGCAAAATTTATTGCTCCTCAGGGAAACCTTGAATTCCCTCTCCTCCCCCTAACCCCAGGCCTTTCAACTGGTTAGATGAGGCCTTGTTCTCTTCAGTTCATCTCCTATGCATGAGAAAGCTGGGCAATGAAAAAAAGAAGCAGAATTGATGCATTGGAATTGTGGCATTGGTAAAGAATATTGAATATATCATATCCTAGATGGCCAGAAGAACAGCCACACACACAGAAAAAACTGCTGCTAGAAGAACTGGCATGCTCCTTAGAAGCAAGAATGACTACTGTTTACAACCTTTAAAAATTAGAGTGAATATTGTCAGTCCCTGAAATCCTTTGAAGGAGTAAGTTCCCAAGCAGCTTTTACCTTCCAACAGGCTCCACATTGCAGCCAGAAAGTTCATAAAAAACCAGCCTATTGGTGTCAGATTTCCCAGCTTTAAGTTTTGTAAATGTCCCACAGTTTACAGATACAGTCCCAGATCCCTTAAATTAATCCACAAGGGTCTATGTAATCGGCAGTCTTACTCAACCCTTGTCCTACATCTTGCTATGCACAAACCACCCCACCCACCCTCCTTCTCTGACCCCTTTCCCCACTGTTCCTTAAGGAAGTGATTATAAATTTCCCAATGAGAGGCTTCATCCTCTGGGCTTTTTGTAATCATCCCATCATATTGCGTTTCTTATGCAGCTAAATCAAAGCTTAGCTCAAGGATCTCTTTTAGAGGACCCCCTACTGCAAATCGTTCTACTGTGTGCATTCAGGGCTCAAACTTGGCTCTTGACTTGTCTCATTCCAGATGAAGCATGACCTCCTTAAAGGCAGGGATTGTACTCTACCTATTCAACTTGTATTCCCAGCACCTAGCACAGTGCTGGTATGGGGTTCACTTCACCACTGCTTCAGGTCTGACAGTGTGAGTCCATCTCTTCAAGTTGGCTCTATTGGAAAGCTGTGGTGGACCCTGTTCAGAGATCATCACCGGGGCATCTTTTCTTACTGATGAGATGCTGACCTTTCATTAGCTGGCTCTGGTTTGAGAGCTGTCATGAGTTTTGTATGGCCCAACCTCACTCTAGGGCCAACTGCCAGTGTTTGCAGTCTGCCTTGGAACACAACATTTCTTTGTGCAAAACTAACACACTGGGATGAGAATCAAATCTAGGGTCTGGGGTTCAGAAGCAATGTTTAATCCTTGGAGTTAATGAGGTAAGAAAGACAAGTGTTCCCCACCAGGCTGCAGACCTTGTCATGTTTGACTGGGTGTTCCCAGAATCTGTCAGAATAGGCAAAGCATAGAACTGAGCTCTTTACATTTCATGTAAATGCAGTAATAATACCACACCGTCAACTACTACAATGACTGTCCTCTCGATCTTACGTCTACTCAGCAGAGATTCAGATTTAAAGAACTCAGCCTCTCATGGGAACAGGGTCTTCTTTTGTGACTTTCTAAGTGAGTTGGAATCAAATCAGCAACAACATGTCATTTAGCACAAAAACCCGAGGCATTTTAGACTTGGGTTTCCTAGGGCTGCAGTAATAAACTACCACAAAGTAACAGACATTAATAAGTCCTTATTCGGGGTGTTAGCAGGGCATGTTCTCTCTGAAGACTCTAGAGCAGGGGTGGGGAACGTCTGCCAGCAAGCCTTTATGGCCTGCGAAATCATTTGGTCTGGTCCTGCCAAGGCAACTGCAATTCCAGCCATCACGTTGCTGTTAAGTGCCAACAAGTCCGTTCTGACTCACAACGACCCTGTATAGGGTTTCTGAGGAGCAGCTGGTGGGTTTGAACAGTTAACCTTGAGCTCAAACTGACCTTGTGGTCCAATGCATTATCCTGCAGCACAACACCAGGCCATCACACTGTTGTTGTCAAGCACCGTTGAGTTAGTTCTGACCAATAGCAACCCCATATAGGGTTTCAAGGAGCTGGTGAGCTTGAACTGCCCACTTCGCAGTTCAAACCAACTTTGAAGTCCAGCACATTAATCCGCAGCACCACACCAGGACTTCAGCCCATCACCTTTGTTGTTAGGTGCCATTAAGTTGGTACCTATTCATAGTGACCCTATGCACAACAGAACAAAACACTGCCAAGTCCTGGGCCAACCTCACAATTGTTGCCATGCTTGAGCCCATTGATGCTGCCACTTTGCCAAGCCATCTCACAGGAGGGCTTACTCTTTTTCTCTGACCTTCCACCTTACCAAACATATCTCTTCATTTTGAGTTGTGCCCCATCAGCAAATAAAAGTCCCGCGGGCTTGCCCCATTCACATCATCACGGTCAACTCTACTTTGAGGAGGCAGCTCTTCCTCAGTCGCATTTTGAGTGCCTTCCAACCTGAGGGGCTTATTTTCCAGCACTGTATCTGCCAGTGTTATTCTGCTATTCATAAGGTTTTCAGTGACTAAATATTTGGAAGTAGTTCAACTAAGGAGTGAGTGAGTTAAATGTTTGACCAAATATAGCAGGCTAATTTTTAAGTTGATAATTTAGTAGGGCCCACAAATGATGCTATAAATTTTGGCAGAAAAACGGTTCCCCATTCCTGTTCTAGAGGAAGATTCTTATTTGTCTCTCCCAACTTCTGGTACCCCCTTGACTTACAGCTGCAGCAAAACTTTGTCTCTTTTTGTCTGCTCTCTGTTACCCTCCATCGAAGGCTCTCTTGTCTTGTAGAAGGACAATGCTAAAATTAGATCAGGACCCACCCGGCTCCGGGTTAACCAATAACATCTTTAAAGACTATTTTTAAACAAGGTCACATTAACACTCCACCAAGCCCACTGAGTTCATTCTGACTCATTGTATAGGAACAGAGTAGAACTTCCCATGTAGTTTCCAAGATTACAAATCTTTACAGAAGCAGACTGCCACATCTTTCTCCCTTGGAGCGACTGGTGGGTTCCAACTACTAACCTTTCAGTTAGCAGCAGAGTGCTTAACAACTGTGCCACAAGGGCTCCTTTACAAGTACCAGGAATTAAACGGTATACCTTTTGTAGTTAAGTGCCATCAAGTCAGTTCTGACTCTGGTTAGGGTTTCCAAGGAGTGGCTAATGGGTTTGAACAGGTGACCTTGGGGTCAGCAGTCCAGTGCTTATCCTATATTGCCACACCAGGGCTGTTTCTTGGGAGAAGAAATTTAATATGTAAAACCCCTAGCATCTAAATGGCTAAATCACATTTCTGCTCCCAGCTGGCCACCCTGTTCTTGAAAGTAAAAATTACTATTGAGACTTTGAAAGGTTGAGTAACTTGCCTAAAGTTACTCCAAGTGGTCAGTCCTTAAACTCAGATTATCTGACTTCAGATATGTCCAGCTCAGCTACAACACTGTGTCCACCTGGTCATCATCCAGAGGGTCTCCTCAGCCAGATGACATGCTGAGAAGTAAACTAAAACTGAGGAAAGAAGACTTAGGCTGGACTCCTGACCTTGCCTGCTCTAATCTCAACTCTGACACTTTTTAGTCGAATAGATTTCAGAAAGTTACATAACCCTGTAACTTTTGTCAACTCATCAGGGGAAAAAAATCCCTATTTAATAACAGTAGTTATACTAGCAGGGTGTTCTGAGGATTGAATGCCGTGATGCACATACCAAGTGCTAAATAAATATTATGTAAAACCATCGTTACTGGGCTCACTACTCAACAGCTCTGCACAAGTAACTTCACATCTCAAGTGGAATACCACTTGCCTCATCTGTTCAGTAAGGCTCTGAGACTTGCCCTGATTCGCTTTGACAGAGCTTGGGAATCACTGTACAATGTGAGGTCTGCTTCAGGACCACGCATGCTGGTTTTGCCCTGTTAGGCTGATTAAATTTATAAGAATACTCAAACTTCCCTCTCTCTGGCCATCCTACAAAACTCTTTTCTCCTTTTAAAGGCCTTGTTTTCAAATAAGATTATATTCAATGGCACCCACTTAAACAGAACTCCCTATTATAGAATCTATTCTTACTTATAGTGAATCTACAGGAGAGAGTAGAACTGCCCTGTAGGGTTTCCAAGGTCAGTCTGATTACATTTGTTCTGGTGAGCCCTCACAGCTGGCCTCCCTAGTACTTACTTAGAACTAGCGTGTAGAAGGAGTCCAAGTGTGGTGCTGCAGAATAATGCACTGGACTGCAAGGTCAGAGGTTCAAGCTCACCAGCTGATCCTCAGAAACCCTTTACAGGGTCTCTGTGAGTCAGAACCAATTTGACGGCACTTAACTAACAACAGAAGGAGCTCTGGTAGTGTAGTGGTTACGAATCGGGCTGCTAACCTCAAGGTTGGCAGTTCGAAACTACCAGTGGTTCTGCGGGAGAAAGATGAGGCGTTCTGCTCCCATAAAGGTTTACAGCCTCGGAAACCCTGTTCAGGGTCACTATGAGTCAGAACCAACTCCATGGTATTCAACAACAACAACACACAACTAACAACAGAGTGTAGAGAGGCGTCCTGGTGTGCCGCTGTAGGATAAGCACTGAACTGCTGACTGCAAGGTTGGTGATTCAAACCCACAAACTGTTTCTTAGAAACCCTATACAGGGTCTCTCTGACTCAGAAACTTAACAAGAGTATAGAGAAGGAAAGGAGTTCTGATGGCACAATGGTTAAGCACTTGAATGCTAACGAAAAAGTCAGCAGTTCGAATCTACCAGAGGAAAAATACCTTTTACTTTTTGTTAATGCTGTTTTCCCCAGAAAAAGAATTATTGTATAAATAAATCATACAAAAATGAAAAAAAATATTTTTATGAGAGCTATGTTGTTGAGTGCCGTCGAGTTGGTTCTGACCCATAGCGACCCTGTATAGGGTTTCCAAGGCTGTAAATCTTTACAGGAGCAGAAAGCCTCATCTTTCTCCCTTGGAGCGGCTGGTAGTTTTGAACTGCTGACCTTGAGGTTCGCAGCCCGATTCGTAACCACTACGCTACCAGAGCTCCTTATGAGAGTATATAATACCCATAACATTTTAGCTATGAGTCAAATGTAACAATTGTAAGGGTAGCTCAGGACCAGGCAGTTGTGCCTAGGGCCACTATGAGTCAGAACCTAACAACAACAACAACAACAACAACATATAATATCACTTCACCAGAGATTAACAGACAAATTCATTTATCTGACCAATGTATACAAGTTCCGTTCTATACATCGGTCAGATAAACCCAGATTAAGAAGGAAGAGGCTTTCAGTTCCAAGGGGTGGCTCTTGTTCCACAACAAGGTTTGCCTGAGTTTGGATGTCAGTGTATATAAAGTTTTACTTGTCAACTTCAAATGTCCACCTGACAACAAAAGTCTTTATAGGACCAGGAAACTACTTTTTTGTTTTTCTCTTCCAAGTTTGTTTTCGAATTAACTGTTATCTCCTGTGAAAGGAAGATTTAGGCTTTGACAGTTTTACTTTGGAAGACTAACGGTGTCTGTCTCTTTATTCACCTTGCACAGAGCATTTCGGTATCTAAAATGGATATATTGTGCTTCGTTTCAATATACCTGAAAACTACATTTATCTTTAAGTACAAACCATACAATTATTTTGTTCCTCTGGGGAGAACATATAAAAGTGAACTAACAGTATTCCTCATTGGTTCTTTCACTTACCCAGATCTTTGATCTTTAATGCCTTAGTTCTCTGGGCCTCAGTTTCCTCTCAAGGTAACTGCAAGGTTGACATGAGCTGACATGAAAATTACCCACTGTCGTTAGTATTTTAAAGTGAGAGAAATTGGAACTCATTTTAAAGCATCTGGGGGGAAATGTTGACCATTTATGCTCTAACAAACACACCCAAACACCCTAAGAAAATAATTCTTCCTTCCTCCAGTAGCCTTCAAATATGAATCAATAAAGTACTCAACAATATAGTTATTAGCAGTTAAAAAAAAAAAAATACACGAGTCCTGGTGTGCTGCTGGAGGATAAGCACTGGACCGCTCACCGCAAGATCAGCGGTTCAAACTAACCCAGGAGTTCCTCAGAAAACCCTAGACAGGGTTGCTATGATTTGGCACTTGACAACACCAACCTTATAAATTACATTTTATTTCTTGGGTATTTCCTTTAGATATCTAAATATTGAGGGCAAACTGTTTAGAGGCATTTTTCTCCTACCCAATACAGTTATAAAATTACTTGGTAGAAATTCCAATTTTATGATCTATTATCATTATCCAGTTTTGTCCAGTTCTCTGTAACAGGTTTCCTGAGGCCAAATTTAAGACAATTTGAGCATCAAATAAATAATGATAATACACAATGACAATTTACTAAATTAAAGTGAAAATCTATGAGTGCATGGTGATATAAACAAACAAATGAGGGAGAGGAGGCCACCTGGTTCCTTCCGTGACAGATGGTATTAACATGCTTAATTGCATTAAGGTTCTGCGTTTTTTGCGTTAAAAAGAGGTTTACATAGCAATCTAAGTACCCATTCAACAATTTTTATGCAAGTTTTTCAGTGACATTGGTTACATTGTACACAACGTGTGAGCATTCTCACGGTGTCCATTCTGGTTGTTTCACTTCCATTAATCTAGTTCCCCTGCCCTCTTACTTTTTCATCTTTGTTTTGAAATAACTGTTGACCTTTTGTTCGCATATGTTGATGTTGTTGTGTGCCATTGAGTTGGTTCTGACACATAGTGACCTTATAGGGTTTCAAGAATGGCTGGTGGGTTCAAATTGCTAACCTTTTGGTTACCAATCCAGTACTTATCCTACAGTGCCACACGAAGGCTCTGGTCTCTTCTAGGTGATGTTTTAAAAGAGCACAGTACTCAATTTTTAAAAAGCCAGTCTGTAATTTAGCTACAAGGTGACCTAAGGAGTTAGTTCTGGTTTAAAGGTACTTTAAGTTTTTATGTATTTGTATTTACCTGACTTTAAAATTTTAAGGTTTCGTTTTTGTTTTTAAACAAGAGTAGTTTTCATGGTACAGAGCTTAGAGGGTTTTAAAAATCTTTTTTCTGTATCACTTTTATCATAAAAAAATTACTTGGAAGTCCATATTGATTCAAGGCACTTCTTATTTATTGTTGTTATCAAGTGCGGTCAAGTCGGTTCCTACCCATAGTAACCTTGTGTAGAGTTTCTGAGGAATGGCTGATGGGTTTGAACTGATGACCTTGTGGCTAACAGTCCATTGTTTATCCTACAGTACCACACCAGGACTCTGTATTCAAAAAATATGTATTTTATATTCAAAAAATATGTATTTTGAAGATTTAGTTTAAATATAGATTGTGTTTGGGATATTTGCTTCAACTGGATATATATTAACTAGCCCTTCCTCTCCAAATTCCATTGAAAAAGCAGAGTATGATTCAATAATCAACAGTAGCATTAGAAAACTGGGAGAGGTGCCATCGATAGAGCAGAACAGGGTGGAATTTCTAGATTCAACGTCAGTGAGAACAGATTGACAGTAAAGTGAAGCAGAGCTGAGGGATCCCTCTCCCACATCAGGCAATAAAGAGCAGCTCCAAAAAAAGTGATGTTTTTCTCCCACAAACACAGGAATAATGCCAAGATCAGAAGTAGGAATGGAGAGACCAGTCACCGGATGTTATCTATCTGGGCAATAAAGAAAGAAGCAACTGAACCAGTCTCCCATCCCTAAATATCTAGCTCCAGTTTGTGTTACAGTGGATTAAGGAATAATCCTAGCTTCCTAAAATGTGTGTTTGACAAGGGAGCTTCCTAGAATGAGCCCAGAAGCCTGAGAAATAGGGGAGACTGGCTGCTCCTCTCCTCCCTACACTCCGCAATCCGCAATCCGCAATCCGCAGACTTAGTTTCTGCCAGAAAATGGGCTTGGGCTCGGCTTTAGGAGTCACATCCAGTTAATCTCGATGAGTAACTCTCAACTCCTACCGTGCATAGAGTCACTTGAGGGAGCTTTAGATCAGTGGCTACTGGTGCAGCTACCACTCTTCCGTCAGCGGAGGCTTGAGCATTGATAGGATACTGAACAGGTTAGGACAGATGAAGCCAGGCTAGGAAAAATAGGTTGGCCATCTACTTCCGAAAATCAGCCAGTAAAAACTCTATTGTTTTCTCTGAATAACAACAACAAAAGAAAATTAGTAAAACCGAAAAGCAAGCCCTGTGGATCACAAGGGTGTGCTTTACAGCCAGGGATGGGATGGTGTAGAATATGGCTGTGCCAGGGGTCGCCATGAATTGAGATTATCACAGGCAGCTAACCACAACAGTTCCTCTCCCACTTCTGAAATTCAAGTACAGTTCCTCTATAGCCTGACTACAAGGAGCTCTGGTAGCGTAGTGGTTATGAATCGGGCTGCTATCCTCAGGGTCATCAGTTTGAAACTACCAGCTGTTCCGCACAAGAAAGATAGGCTTTTTGCTCCTGTAAAGATTTACAGCCTCGGAAACCCTGTACAGGGTCCATATGGGTCGGAACTGACTCCATGGCACATAACAACAACAACATAGCCTGACTATAGGCATTCCCAGGTGATTCTAAAGAGTTGAATTAAGAACCACTGATGTGGACACTTTACCCCAACTATTAACTAGTCCCCAGGAATTACCTACCAGTGAAAGAAAACTCTAACCACTCCACGGGAAGAAGTAACAAATTCAACTGAAAGCAAGACTCAACCATTTCTGGTTTGACCTCCTGCTAAGAATTAACTTTTCCACCTCCAAAAGTCAAAAAGTATGGATGTTAGGGTTTTAGTTCACATATTTACAGGCTTATGTCAAATAAATTGTGTTTAAACATGTCTCTGAGATTAGCGGATGACTGCAGACAAGTTCTCTCCTTAATACACTTGTCTTCGTCTTTGTTGTTAAGTGCTGTCAAGTCAGTTGTGACGCATAGCAACTCTATATAGGGTTTCTGAGGAGCAGCTGGTGATCTTGAACCACCCACCCAACTTGCAGTCCAGCACATTAACCCACAGCACCACACTAGGACTCCTGTCTTAGTCTTAGAATGCCCTTAAAAAACAAAGTCTAATAAAACAGTGGCTTTGGAGGGGATCTACCTCCTTTGCCAGTTCAGTTTAAGGCCAGAGCTTAGCTCAGAGTGTTATGATAACTGCTTTTGGGGACTCCAGAGGGGGAATCTTGATCATCCTGTGTCCTTTGAGAAAAGTTGGTTTGAAGCCCTGGCAGAAAGAATATCCCCGCAAGGAAGCAGAACCAAAGAAGCTATAATAAAACTTTAAAATGCATATTAATGCCTCAGATTTGGAAGACTCTCCAGACACTTAAAATAAAATTTTTTAAAAATCTTCCTGGAAGATTCAAATTCTTAGAAATAAAGAAATAATACTGAAATCTGTTTTCTGGGCATTACTTTTATAATAGTTTTAAAGTTCTTTTTTAGTCTTTTTTTCCACTTAAATTTTTTTTTAATTGAGATAAAATTTCCACAGCATATAATTAATCATTTCAGCCATTTTAAAACGTACAATTCAGCTCTTAGTTGTAAACATTTGCATCAGGAAGGCACTGTCATTACCATTATCGAGTTCCATAACATTTTTATCCCCCAAAAAGAAACCTGTGCCCACCGTTTGCAGTCATTCCCAGTTCCTCCCTCACCTCATCCTCTGGTGACCATCAGCCTATTCTCTGTCTATGGATTTTCCTATTCTGGACATTTCATATAAGACTGCAAAGTCGTTTGGACTGCAACCTCGGTGGTTCAAGCTCAGCAACTGGTCCTTGGAAACCCTATACAATGTCACCATAAGTCAGAATCAACTTAACCACACTTAACAACAAGGATCTAAATTCTTTAAATTCGCATAATGTTTTCAAGATTCATCCATGAAACAGTACTTTCTTCCTTTTCATTACCAAATAATATCCCATGGTTTGGATAGATCACACTTTGTTTATCCATTCATCAGTTGATGATCATTTGGGTAGTTTCCACTTTGGGCTAGCATGAATAATGCTGCTATGAACATTTTGTGGAAACATATGTTTTCAATTCTCTTGTCTGTACCTAAGAGTAGAATTGCTGAATCATGTGTTAACTCTGAAGGAACCCTGGTGGCACAGTGGTTAAGCTCTCCACTGTTAACTAAAGGTCGGTAGTTTGAACCCACCAGTTGCTCCATGGGAGAAAGACGTGACGATCTGCTTCTGGACAGATGGCCAGCCTTGGAGACCCTCTGAGGCAGATCTGCCCTGTCCGGGAGGGTCGCTGTGAGTCCGGATGAACTCTCTTACAATAGGTAGATGCTGACTTGACATTAAACTTTTTAAGGAAGTGCTTGTCCAATCCAGAAGCTGCACGATTTTACATTCCCACCAGCTATGGACCAGGGATTCACTTTCTCCCACTTTTGAACTACAGAGTTTCAATGGCAGGATCTAAGGAAAATACACCTGTGTTTTTAAAATACAGAAGACAATTGACCTCTGCCCTTCCCCACCCTGACTTCATTTGCCAGCACCATAGCTGTGGACCATGGGGCCTCTACTAGACAGGGTTGGAGGTCAGCCACTGCCCTGCCCCACCCTACCTGTCAGAGGCAAATGGTACTGTGTTGACCCACAGCATTCAGCTGCTCTCGCCCTCAGGCCCACGCTGATTGTTCTGCTAGTCAGCTGTGGCTACAAGCCCCCCTTCCCCCCCTCAGGGAGCTAGTGCAGACACCCCCGTTTACAGTTCCTAACCACACCCTCTTTTAATAGTCTTTGAAATTCAAAGGAATTTAAAATGTAAGGTGACCACAGTCAGTTTAAAAACTATAAAAAGGAATAACAACAAAAAAGAACGCCCCCCATTTTGTTAGGCTTTGGAAGGGAACATGTTTAGTCCATTAGCCCCATTGATCTTCACTCGTCTAAGAGATCATGCTTGTGATTTACGGATTGTGATTTATGGGTTTTCTGAGTTTGCCCTCCGATTTAAGGCATCTCTGACTCTGCACACACAGACTTTGATAGAACTGCTTTGTAACATCCTTCCCAAGCTCTCAGCTGGTCCAGGCTTTGTATCTGTCAGCACATTGTGCAGTGTACCCGGTGCAGGTGCTTTCTGACCACAGGGCAAGCCTCTGCTATTCGACAAAACAGCCCTTCCTGGTTGCAGCACCTCACCACCAAGCCAGACGCTGCTTGGCTCTCAAGACATGTCCAAACAATAGCCTGTGCATTAGGCCGTAGGTGTGTGATTACTAAGGCTGGCTTGCTCCTGGCCCCACCCAGCCTTTGTGTATTCCCAAGTAGATAGTGAGCCGGCAAGAAGCAGAGAAGAGCTGAAAAGGAAGGGAGTGGTAAAGGGAAGAGATGCCAGGAAGGGGGGGCAGGAAACACCAGGCACCACCACCATCATCTCCACTCTCTACCTCCTGGCCCCTTTTCTGATTTCCTCTTGCCCTGTGGATATTTTACTTAGCATGGTCTCACTGGGAACCTTCTACAGTTGACCCTTGGACAACATTGATTTGAAATGTGTAGGCCCCACTTATATTTGTGTTTTGTTTTTTTCCTGTTGCTATTGCAGTGAGCTCGTGTGTGGCAGGTGTACCCTTAAACACCGTGTGACTTGAATCAGCTCCACGTGAGCAATTCATGTCTCTACTGGAGAGACAACTGCTCATGCAGGAATGATTCGCATTGCATGGTATTTAAGCGGATACTCCCAACACTAGAGCTCATCCCAATAGGACTAGGAAGTTCAAACATGTGTTGTTCAAGGGTCAACTGTAAGTGACACACTTGTGAGAGGTCCACATGTTCAATACTTATTTGACAGCTGTGAGCCTTGGACAAGTTACTTAATATCCTTCACCCCAAAGGAGTCCCCACTTCAGCCCTGATAATAAATAGGTAAAGCATTTAGAACACTGACTGAGTGGCATGTCGCACCTTTAGACTGTTAGTGCCCATCTCGTTCCCTGACCTGTGCTAGCCTCAGAGATCTGGTAATGAATGCCTGGAAGGAAGTCGAGGGAGAAGGTGTTTCAGGGAGGTGTCCTTGTTAAGTGCTGTCAACTTGCTTCCAACTCATAGTAACCCTGTATAGGGTTTCCAAGTAGCAGCAGGTGGGCTCGAACTGCTGATCTTGTATTTAGTAGTCCAGTGTTTCTCTAACAGCACCACACCAGGACTTTGGGACTTCTTATTTTGCTTAAGGGCTAGTTTATACCCTATATCTCAGATAGGGGCACCCTTAAGATTAACCTGGATAATGCAAATAGTCAACATGCTAGGCTGGTGACCAAAAGGTTGGAGGTTCGAGCCCATCCAGAAGTGCATTGGGAGAAAGGCCTGGGGTCTACTTGCAAAATATCCCTTGTTGAAAACGCCATGGATCACAGTTCTCCTCTGACACCGAGTCACCATGAGTCCTAATTGACTCAACAGCAATTGGTTTACTGGTTAACATTTATCCTAAGTGTTGAGATGCATTGAGGCCAATACTCTTGACATGGACTTTAATCATTGTGACCTTGATTTCTTGATCCAGCCCTGTATAAACCAGGCACGCTCTTGTCTCCACATGCTTTCTGCATTCAACCTATGAGGAATGCCAGGTGGGGAGGAAGTTTCTGCTGACTTAATGCTTGTCCATAAAATGTGTCTGTAAAAAATAGGTTGAAGAACTGATGAATCATGAAGTCATCCAACCTCCAAGACTAATAAAAAGGTAGTTCTGGCAGTGCAAATAGAAGTATGATATAGTAAAGGGACCATCAGTTTGCTTTAATCATCTGCTTAAAAATAATTGTTTTGAAGTCTTGGTTTTAAGTCCTTGTGTTTTCAGGACTCACAGGTGAACTTGTGCTGTGGTCACTTGATAGAGAGGAAAATCTTGCAGCATTTGATTCTCTTCAGGATAGGTTTAAAAATGCAAAAAGAAGGAACAAAGTAAATAGCTTTAGGACCAGCACCATCATACTTTATGCTGTGCTGACTGAGACCCCTGCTCTCCTGACCATCGGACTGCAGTGCCAGTGAGAGTTCTGGACTCCCCCGTACAGCCTGGACATCCCAGTTTTGCCCTGCCTCCTAACTTCCACTTACATCCTCCATGGCCTCCCTCCCCTTGCAGTGAGCCCAAAACTCTTGATGAGATTGTACCACTGAGTTATTATCCAATAAGCTGCACTGAAAGGCGATTTCCAAGGAGCGACTGGTCAGCTTGAACTGCCAACCTTTGCAGTTCAAGACGACTTTGCAGTCCAGCGCATTAACCCACAGCACCACACCAGGACTCTGGAGAAATTGATAGACTTCTACAATTTCATTATCACCAGCTTTAGTGGTTGGTGCATAAATTTGAATAATAGTGGTATTAACTGGTCTTCCTTGTAGGCATATGGATATTACCCTTTCACAGACAGCATTGTACTTCAAGACAGATCTTGATATGTTCTTTTTCATAAAGAATGCAATGCCATTCCAGGCATAGTAAATCATGTGATTGTCAAATTAAAAATGACCAATACCAGTCCATTTTCGTTCAATAATGCCTAGGATATCAATGTTTATGCGTTCCATTTAATTTTGGACAGTTTCCAATTTTCCTGGATTCATGTTTTGTACGTTCCATGTTGTGATTATTAATGGATGTTTACAGCTTTTTCTCTTCATTTTGAGTTGTGACCTATCAGCAAATGATGGTCCTGAAGGCTTTGCTTCAGTCTCATCATCATGATCAACTCTACTTTGAAGAGACAGCTCTTCCCCAGTCATATTTTCAGTGCTTTCCAACCTGAGGGGCTCATCTTCCGGCACTTTATCTAGCAATATTCTGGTACTCTTCATCATGTTTCAACTTTCCATATTCTGGTGCTATCTGACAGTGTTTCACTGCTATTCATAAGGTTTTCAGTGACTACATATTCGGAAGTAGTCCGTCACTCCTTCTCCCTGGTCTGTCGTCTTCTGTAAGCTTAGCTGAAACCTCTCCACTGTGGTTGACCCTACTGATATTTAAAATACTCGTGGCACAGCTTCCTGAATTACAGCAACATGCAAGCCACCAATGTATGACAAACTGACAGACAAGTGGTGGATTTCTCAATATATATAGTTAAAATTCTTAGAGAAGGTCTCTGATTGTCAATTACTGTGGCCAAGGAGATGTATCAATATGATTGATCAGGACAGGCTCATGGGCCTAGCCTAGGTCTTCTGTGATTTGACAGTTCTGACCGCAGCCTTTACCATAGCTATTTATATATTTTTAAAACTGCTTTCCAGTAAGTGTGAAGAGTGAAGAGTATTGTGGATTGGCATTCCCTTTAGGAACAGGAGGAGTCATTGGGGTGGGAGTGGGGGGGGTCTCAAAAGAAGGAAATACTGTTACCAGAAGAAGCAGGTAAAGAATGCTGTCATCCCAAACTAGCAGCTATATAGTCATGGAGGCCAGATGCTGTATCAGGAGCTTACACATATAGTTACTTCAGTAAATGTTCCCAGTAGTCTTGTGCAGTGAGAAATATTATCTCCATGCAACAGATGAGAAAACCCAGACTGTAAGCGGTCCACTTAATATTATAAATCAATATGACATTGGACGTTACCACTTGTTTTTGCTACCAATGTTCTTCCAACTCCATTGATCAAAGTGTGTCTTCAATGAACACGCTATAAAAGGAGAAAAGAAAGGGGGCTTAGTTAAATGCTGGTAGGGAGCTAGGAAGAGATGTTGAGTTAGAGAGTAGGGGATGCTAAGCTTGACTTCATGTGAAATTCCAAGAAGTTCAAAATACAGCTGGGAGAGTCTCATTGCAGACACTGTAGTTGTCTGACCCAATGCCCATTCTCAACTTCCTTCTCTTTCCTTGACCCTACCTTTCGAACATGCAATAGTTGCTTTTCCAGCCACTCTTATAGTTAGAAATGGACATGTGACATAGTTCTGGTCAATGAGAAGTTAGCAAAAGTCTGTTGGTTCTGGAAAATCCTTTGTTTTCCTGATCTAGAGGGAACAGTCTACACTGGTATGGCCCCTTCTTCCTCCTTCTTGTCTTAAATTTGGATGTTATATCTGGAGCTGCAGTGGTTATCTTGAACCCATAAGGGAAAGTCGAAATAATCATGATGTTCGACTTGATATTTTTTAGCGACTAACCTAACACAGAGAAAGAGAGGAAGACCCCTAATGAGATGGATTGGCCAGGTGGCATCATTGATGGCGTTAAGTGTGACAGCGGTAGTGAGGTTGGCCCAGGATTGGACATTGTTTCATTCTGCTGTGCATGGGGTCGCTATGAGTCGGTTCCAACTCAATGACACCTGACAACAACAACAACAAACCCAACACAGAATTTTTGTTTCATGAGAAAAATGAATACTGTTTTAAAGCCTCTGCAGTTTGATGCTTTGTTATTTGCAGTCAAAGTATATTGCTAACTAATGCATAAAATCCTGCTGGCAGAACTTTTTTTAAAATGCCGGTTTAGCTGAATTCTATAGAAAGGATGAGAGATTTGAATTGGGGACTGAATCATGGATTGAAATTATATCTTCTCTGAGGGAAAAAAAAACTAGAAAAGTGAAAGGAAATCACCAACTCCTTCTTGGTATCATCAAAGCATTCATACCACGAGGAATTTTCTTGAAAGTAGTCAGAGAAAGAAATCAGAGAAGCTTGGGAAGAATAAGAAGAGATCGGTGTCTTGGGAGTGAGAGACTCCATCAAGCCCCACGCCACACTAAGCCACATTCCCCCTTCACAAGTAGAGAGAGTTACAGTATTTGGACAACAGCAGGTGGCATTTGTTACACACTAGAAAGAGAGGACCATGACCTAGAGGTTCTGACAGAAACACCTGGCTGATCTAAAAACCAGTCGCATCCATTTCTGCTTCTTCCTTATTGCGTATGTTGAACCAAAATAATAATTATTCTGGAATCTACACTCCCCAAGTAGACCATCCTGGAATCAGTGTTTTAACAGGGAGCAAAAGAATGGCTTACAAATATCTCATTTCATTCTGAAAGCCAGACTTTGAGGCTTTCTAGAAACAAATGTATTTCAGCTTGATTGTAATTGTATGTTTTCATTACCCCAAAAATCAAGCAGCTAAGAGAGTAAATTTGATTGAACTGATGCATAATAAGTATGCATTATATGTCTGGGAAAGGCCCCACTTTGGCTGAGAAATTAATTTTCTGCTGAAAAGTCAGGCAGGGTCAGAAAAAGGGGGAACAGGGCTATCACCCACCCATAGGATGCCTGTGTCCCTTGTGTACCTTTCAGAAATGGAGTTCCCCCCACTGGAGACAGACCAGCTATTCAACTGGAGAGAGCTGTTTCTCAGAAATCAGCTGTCAGCATGAGAGAAGTTAGGTCTTCTGTGGTTTGACAGTTCTGACCGCAGCCTTTACCATAGCTATTTATGTATTTTTAAAACTGCTTTCCAGTAAGTGTGAGCAGCCTTCAAGGGTAGACTTGTCCTTAGAAGGCCTATGACTACAGAGACCCTTGGTGGCAATGGCACAACAGTCAAGAGCTTGGCTGCTAACCAAAAGGTTGGTGGTTTGAACCCACCCAGTAGCTCCAGGGGATCTGGCCTTCCTGTCAAAATTATAACCAAGAAAAGCCTATAGGGCACTTCTGCTCTTTCACATGGGGGTCACTGTGAGTGGAAATTAACCAATAGCACCGAGTTCCTAACAACAGGGCCTGCTCTACAAGGAGATGGAAGGTGAGCGGTGGGGATGGATAAAAGGGTCAGAAGAGCAAGTCGTGTTATAGTGAATAAGGAAGAGGGTGAGTTAAGCTAAGCCAAGTCAGTCTGCACAGGCCCAGCCACAGCCTAGAGAGCACTGGGCATGCATGCTATCTCAGGAGGACACTTTGGATCCAACCCTGTGCTCCACCCAGACTCCCCAATATGGCCTCCTCATGAGCACTGAAAAAAAATGAGAAAAGACTCTACTGTATTATAGGTTAAACAGTGGGCCTCCCCCCACCCCCAAAGAGATATTTAAATCTTAACCGCTGGCACCTGTAACACGATCTTGTTTGGAGACAGGGTTTTTGAAGATGTTATCTACACCTCGAATGTGAATTTCAAACTTAATGGTGAAACGACAAATTTCTGTGGTTATAAATCACATAATCTGTGCCACTTTGTTCCACACTCTGTTATTGTTGTAGTAGTGTGCCATCAAGTCTGTCCAGCTCGCAGTGACTGTAGAGCAGAACACAACTGCCCCATGTGGTTTCCTCGGCTGTCATCTCTCCAAGCAGATCCTCAGGCCTTTTCTCCTACAAAGTGGCTGGTGGGTTCAAACGGTCAACTTTTCCCTTGACAGCCTAGAGTTTTAACCAATCTGGTACTAGGGATCCTTCCACTAAGATTCCCAGACTGGGATAGTTCAACACACCCTACTTGCTGGTTCGAGATTCCCTGGCTGTGAGATGGAGCCATGACTTGCCCCAAGGAGCCAAGGATATGTGGGTGCAGAAATGTTATCTTTGTCCTCAGACACAGAATTGGTCCTCTGGGTGCCCAGGGAGCTTGCTTTGCTTCCTTTCTGCTAACAGAGGAGCAACTAACAGAGTGTAGGGGCGCATGCATCCCAAGCTTGCCACTGTGGCTCCTTTGGAATGTCTTCTTTTAAGCAGAACTGAAACACTCGCCCTCTCAACCTCAGCTCTTTTTTCTGTAGAAACTAGAGTTTCAACTCCTTACTCATTTATATTGATGTAAATTGAGTCTGCAAATTTTTTTTACAACTTAGTCCTTTATATACTCAGATGTTTCAAACTCCCAGTCTACATACCAATTCGTCCTAAAATATATTCCAAATAATAGAAGAATATATAAATAAGTTATTAATTCCATATGGGCATTTAAAATTATAATTCTGATTCTACACTCTTGCTGGAGATAATCAATCTGGTATAAATACCTACCTTTTTCTGTTTGTTTTAAAATGGGGTGTTTTTAGGTTTTTATTATGGAAATTTCCAAACATGCAGATTTCAAGACAGTAATATAGTGTATCCATCCTTATATATCCATCACCTGGTTCCAACAATGATCAAAATTATCAACTATGGCTAGTCTTGTTCCATTTGTATCCTCACTCACTTTCTAGCTCTTTGTGGAAGGAAAGCTCAGCCTCTTGATAATCTGCTCATGAGTTCTTTGTCATGAACACATTGTTGTTGTTGAGTGTCGTGGAGTCAGTTCTGACCCAGAGAGACCTTGTATAGGGTTTCTGAGGAGCAGCCTGTGAACTTGAACCACTGACCTTGCAGTTCAAACTGACTTTGTAGTCCACATTAACCCACAGCACCACACCAGGACTCCTTGTCATGAACATAAAGATCTTCAACAGTTTCATTGCTTTCTAGTATGACAAGATGTTCCAGAGTTATCTTGTACTTACCTTTGCTGCCCTAGACTATAATCAGTCATTTATTACTATTACTTATTTTGTTGTTAGAGAGACCCATGAACACACTGAAGAACTAGATGAAGTAGAGAGTTCTCAGGAGTTGGGCAGACCAAACAGGCAAGGTGGGTGTGCCCCAAGGGGATTTCTGGCAGTGGGGATTGGCCTTGGCAGGTCAAGTAGTGTACCAAGAGGGTGGTCCACACAGGCAGACCCACTAGGGACCTGCAGGCCAGCCCTTGAGAAGGTATCTAAGTCAGGTAGTGAGTATTCAACCCAAAGCCTGGCCTGGGAAAGCAGGATCAGGGCCTGGTTGGGGTTCCCAGAGTTTAGTGGGTAGCATCACTGGAGACCCCCAAGTTGCTGCTGGAAACTAGATGGAGGATATGTCCGGTTAGACTCAAGCAGCTCCTGGAACCAGGCATAGAGGTGGGCCAGGCAGGAGCTGATTTGATATAATATGGAGGTGACAGTAGTATATTGGGTATCCCCAAAGTCCTCGTCCTAGCCTTCCGTACTTGCCTCCATCAGCATGCCCAAGTCCTAATTGGGACCTGACATTGAGAGCTCACGTGTCAGGGGCTGCAGAATGACGGAACACAAGAACCAAAGTGCTCAAAGCTGGGACCGGGCAGAATGTAGAAGCCATGAACACTGGTCATCTCCTTTCAGTGGGAAGTACTGAGAGTCAAGAAAGAATTGCTCTGGGGTTCCAATTCAATGCCAGATTCATTCCAAACAAAAGGTGTATAAACATGTCCCTGTGGTCAGCGGATCGCTGCAGACAAATTCTCTCAATAATGTGCTGGTCTAAGTCTTATTCAGGTGCCTTCAAAAGAGAAAGGTCCCATCAAAATAGCAGCTTCCAAAGGGATCAGCTGGACTAATAAATTCAAGGGAGACAGCTCAGAAGATTATGGTAACTTGTGGGGGGTACCCTAAATGGAGTCCTGGTGTAGTTGTTAAGTGACAGCACTTAACAACAAAGGGGTAATATTGATAGATCTTATCGAAGGATACAGAATAATCATGAGAGTTTATTATGAAGGTTGGTTTGAACTGCAAGGTCAGCAGTTCAAACTCACCAGCTACTCCTCAGAAACTCTATACAGGGTCACTATGAGTCAGAAATGACTCGACAGCACTTAACAACAACAACAACAGCAGAAAAAGGGGTAGTGGATTCCTGGTTTGGCACTGTAGGATCAGCACTGGACTGTGAACCACAAGGTCAGCAGTTCAAACCCACCAGCTGCTCCTCAGAAACCTGATCGAGGGACACTATGAGTTGGAATCACCTTTACAGCACTTAACAATAACAAAGGGAGAACCTTGATAGATTTTCTTGAAGGACACAGGATGGTCGTGAGAGTTTATTAAGTTTTTGGAAAACTGAAAATGGCATTGGTGAGAAAAAAGCCAGGAAAGTTGCTCTGGGGAATTTTTTCCATCCATGACTCATGCACCTACTCATTCTTTAAGGTTAGCAAGGCCGTTCCTAGGATAATTTTGCTGGAAGACCTGTGATCCTTTGCACAGAATCCTCAGGAGCCAATTCCCGGCATTTAAGAGCAGGAAGCTATGTTGCAGAGAGACTCAAGAACCAAGGAATAAGGGGAGAGGCCTCTTAATGTGTTAGGTCAATGCCTTCATTATTTATTCATGTGCCGCCTGTAGGACTTTTCAGCAACGCTGAAAGCATTGGTAAAAAAAAAAAAAAAAAACAAGGCTCCTGGAACTGACAGAACACAAACTGAAATCTCTCAACAAACTGATGTAGCACTAAAGGCACTCACTCATCTATGCCAAGAAATTTGGAAGACAGCTACCTGGCCTACTGATTGGAAGAAACTTATATGTGTGCGCATTCCAAAGAGAGGTGACCCAATGGAATGTGGCAATCATCAACCAATATCACATACGCGAGTAAAATTTTGCTGAAGATAATTAAAAAAACACCTAAAACACTACATCAACAGGGAACTGCCAGAAACTCAAGCCAAATTCAGAAGAGGACACAACTAGGGGTGTCATTGCTGATGTCAGATGAATGTTGGCTGAAAGCAGAGAATACCAGAAAGATGTTTATTTGTGCTTTATTGACTATGCAAAGACTTTCAACTGTATGGATCATGACGAGTTATGGACAACATTGCAAAGAATGGGTATTCCAAAGCACTTGGTTGTGCTCATGAAGAACCTGTACACAGACCAAGAGGCAGTCATTTGAACAGAACTAGCAGATACTGAATGGTTTAAAGTCAGGAAAGTTGTGCACCAGAGGTGTATTTTTTAAAACCATACTTAAATCTGTATGCTGAGCAAATAATCTTAAATTGGATTATATGAAGAGCATGACATCAGGATTGGAGGAAGACTCATTAACAACCTGCAATATGCAGATGACACAACTTTGCTTGCTGAGAGTAAAGAGAACTTAAAATACTTACTGATGAAGATCAAAGACCACAGCCTTCAGTATGACTTGAACCTCAATATAAAGAGAGCAAAAATCCTCACCACTAGACCAATAAATGACATGATGATAAATGGAAAAGAGAGAGAAGTTGTCAAAGACTTCATTTTGCTTGGACCCATAATCAACACTCATGGAAATAGCAGTCAAGAAATCAAATGACATATTGCATTAGGCAAATCTGTTGCACAAGACCTCTTTAAAGTGTCCAAGAGCAAAGATATCAATTTGAAGACTAGGGTGTACCTGACCCAAGCCATGGTGTTTTCAATCACCTCAAATGCATGTGAACATTGGACAATGAATAAGGAAGACCATGGAAGAATTGATATATTTAAATTATGGTGTTGGAAAAGAATATTGAAAGTACCATGGACTGCCAGAAGAACAACAAAAAAAATCTGTGTTGGAAGAAGTACAGCCAGTAAGTCCCTTGAGGAAGAACTAGACTACAGAAAACAAGCTCTTGACCAAGCCTATATGAGAATCCAGGAACTAGAAGCCTCTTTCTACAGTGCTCTGCAGCAATACACTGTGATCAAGTTTAGTGAATTACTAAGTGAAAAACAGCAAGAGAAGCTAAGGACAGCAGTAGAAAAGTACAGCAGCAGATTCTGAGAAAGAGCAGAGAACATGACTGTCAGATTCTTCAGGAGCGAATGAAGCTCTTTCAGCAAGCCCATCAGAGAACTAAAGACTTAGAAAATAAAACAAACATCCAGAAGCAACAAGATAAAGCACTTAGATGAAAAATTTGTTTCTATTCTTGTTCTTTGTTGTTGTTGTTGTTAAGTGCCGTCGAGTCAGTTCCGACCCATAGCAACCCTGTACAGGGTTTCCCAGGGTGTAAATCCTTACGGGAGTAGAAAGCCTCATCTTTCTCCCGCGGAGCAGCTGGTAGTTTTGAACCGCTGACCTTAAGGTTCGCAGCCCGATTCATAACCACTACGCTACCAGAGCTCATGGCCTTGATGTCTTGGTGCCTCTTAAAGTTACTGACAACATGGATAACACCTTTGGAAGCAAGGCGTACGTTTCCAAACTTTCAAAGACGGCAAAACTGTTTACACCAATGAGAGGGAGATCAAAAACTAAGAACTACTCAGTAGCCAGGACTACAATTTTGTATTTTAAAGTCATTATTTGAGATTTCTTACTTGACAATTTCTACATGACACTGTCAAAAGCTGCAATATATGCTGCATTTAATGAAACATGTATATGTCAGACCAGAAGAAAAGAGCTATAAATATATATTGTATAAAGCAAACATAGCAAGGACGTAACTTTCAGCCTATCAAGCAAAGATGTATCATGTGCACGGAACCAAAGTTACGATGAAACATTTTTATCTCTGCTGTACAGGGGGGTCATTTTAATGTAACACCTCACCCCATGGAAACACTAGTCCTGATAATAAACATCATTTTAAAATAAAATAAAAATTTAAGAGTGGGTGGGTATAAAGCATTAAGAGTAACTATGAGGAGCTCTTTACAATACAAATTTAAATAGAAAAAAAAAGAAAAGAAAGGAAGAATACAGCCAGAATGCTCCTTAGAAGCTAGGGTAGTGAGACTTCATCTCTCATGTTTTGGATGTGTTATCAGGAGGGACCAGTCCCTGGAGAAGGACATCATGCTTTATAAAGTGGAGAATCATTGAAAAAGAGGAAGATCCCAAACAAGATGGATTGGCACAGTGGCAGCTACAATGAGTTCAAGTGTAACAACAGTTGTGAGGAAGGCGCAGTACCTGGCAGTGTTTCATTTGGTTCTGTTGGAACTGTCCAACAGCAAGCACCACAGGATACTGTACAGATTGATGGCTAGAACTTTCAACCTGCTCTCTGTTCAGCCATTCTTTAGTGATGCCAGCCCATGGCACACTTACATTTTGTTGGCTGTCTTGTCTTAGCCTCTGGAGACCTCTCTTATAAAATGCCACACTCTGGTCACCTCAGGACTTTCAGACTGACCTAGAGCCTGAAAATTTGATTTGTCTCAATTCCTTGCTTCTGGCCACAAAACTACCCAAAGAACAAGAATCTTAATTATCATCACCCTCATTAACTGGTCATTATAACCGTGTTAGTTGCTGTAGAGTAGTTTCCAACTCAGGGATACCCCATGTGTAACAAAATAGAATGCTCCATGGGGTTTTTGAGGATGAACCTTTTGGAAACAGATCACCAGATAACCTCTGGATCCGTTTGCATCACCAATCTTTGGGATAGTAGTCCAGCCCTGCTAGGCCTTTGAAGGGCAACAAACAGCCCAACCTCTCCATGAAGAACTGGTTTTATCCATGGGCAGAGCTCAGTCATCTCTCCTCGCTGTATCCTCTTCTCTTTCAGTGCTGTGGTGGCCTTGGCCTCTCACGCAGCACGACATGACCTACAATAGGGAAATTGTGAACAAAATCATGTTGTTGTTGCTGTTCACGGCTGTTAATTGCTCCTGACTCATGCTGACTCGGTGCACTATGGGGTTTCCACTGACTGGTTTTCAGAAGATTGTCAGGTCTTTCTTAAATAAATCATGACTTACCCATGTAATAGAATATTATATATTTTTGTTTATTATATATGTTTACAATATTTTTATAATGAAAAACTCATGGAATAATATTAAGTCATCTACAAAAGTAGATGAGAGCAGGTTGTAGGCCTAAACAGGACAAGCAAGTAGGTGGCATTTGATCTAAAGACTAAAGGTGCTGGGGTTTAGTCATGAGGATATGTGAAGTGGAAAAATACACCAAAATGTCAACAGTGATTATCTGTGGAAGGTGGGATTGTCGTGGTTTTTATTTTGGCTTCATTATAATTTGCTATATTTTCTTAAATTTTATAATAGACACAGTGTTGTTGCCAGGAATAAAACAGTATACATTATTATGTGTTTCTTATAACAGACTCAATCTACTCTTTAATTCCAGGAAAGTTTTTCTCAAAGATGGTAGAGAGGTCTTTGATTTCTCTGAGGAGATATTGCTCCTCCACAAGGGTGCGCCTTTCTTTCAAGTAACAAGATAGCTGAGCCTGGAGCTAAGAGACAATTTTAGGGGAGCTGTATATAAAAGGGGGTCCCGGGTAGTATGAATAGTTGGCTACAAAATTGTTCTACTCTGACATATATGGGGTCAGAACAACTGGTGGTGTTATGTAAAAGGTAAATCATACACACTTCCTTTTGCTCTTTAACACTATCTCCAGCAGCTCCTCCTTGGAAACCCTATGCTGTGGAGTGGGTTCCAACTCATAGCGACTCTGTATAGGGTTTCTGAAGAGTAGTTAGTGGGTTTGAACACCAACCCCTTGCAGTTAGTGGTCCAGTTCTTATCCAACAACACCATACCAGGACTCCTGGAAACCCTATAAGAAAAATAACAAACACCCCACTTAAGAATCTTGCTCAGAGTAGTTTGAAAGCTTTAGGCACTCATAACATCTCCTTCCTTAATCAGTAATAATAATATTAATGTCCCTTGAAATCAGTTAGCAAACATAAGAGGGACACAAGCATGTTCTTGCCCTTGGAGAACTCTCAACCAAACCAAAGAGGCCAAATACACAGTTACTCACTCACAGTGTAAGCACCTAGGTATGTGGGGATGCACACTGCACCAGGTGAGACTATCAGGGAGTGACACCAAGATCAGTGTCTATACAATTTTTGTGTAGTGTTGCAGCAGAAGTTTATTGTTTTATTTAAAATGTTCTTGTAGCTAGTTATGACAACAACAAAATTTTAAGCCCAGTTTCTGTGTATCACTACATGTACAAGGCTAAAACTCTGTGTTAATTTCCTTTTTGAAGCTTCCAATGTGCTCCCGTGAGAGCTGTCATTATTACCCAATTACAGCCATGAATTGAATCCCATAGTTACATCTGCAGTACAAGCATGCACCACTGTTTTTATTGGTGGTGGTACTGATTTTGTCAAGTTTTCTGGTGTTTCTAGCTACAATATTGTGGCATTTCGTGTTTGTTAATCTATACCAATACCTTTTTTGAGAATGAAGTATTCATTTAAAATAAAGGAGAAATAATACATGGCTCTGTTCAGTAATGAGTAGTGGATGCAATTCAACATAGAAAGATTTTATAAACCAGTTTTGTTGTTAGTATTCATAGAAGTAAGAAGAAGTGGCTGTATTTCTTACTTACATGAATTCATACAATATTCATGTACGATATGAATATGGTATTCCAGATTTGTACGTGAATACACCCACTGCTCATTTATCGACAGAGTTTCAGAGACCAGGTCATTATGTGAAAATTGGCAAAAATGGAGGATGACTACGTCAGATCACAAAATACCTGATAATTATGATTGGCACTGTGGGATAATTCACTGGACCATAAGATTGGTGTGAATGGCAAGGTTGGTGATTCAAGTCCACCAGCTGCTCCTCTGAAACCCTCTACAGGGTTGCTATGAATCAGAACTGACTTGACAGCATTTAACAGCATTAACAACAACAATGATGATGACTAAGCCATTACATGGAGTCCTGGTGTGGCTGTAGGATAAATACTGGATTGTAAGATTGTTTGAACCACAAGGTTCAAGCTCACCAGCTGCTCCTTGGAAACCCTATACAGGGTGACTATGAGTTGGAATTGACTCCACAGCACTTAACAACAGTGCCTTACATAACTGCCAAATTACATCGTTACGTAAGTGGCAAACTACTGAGAATCATAACCTAACCAGGTTGACATATGACCTTAACCATGACTGCCAGCGTTACTCTCACCTCACGCTTCCGTGTCTGTTACTGACAGACACCCATCATTTATGCACAAAATCATTGGATAGATTTTTATTATTTTAAGTGTGAAAAGTCAGATAACAAGATAGTCCAGATGTGAGTCAATGTAATCTCAGACATATATAAGAAAATACAACTATATTTATCACATATTACTCTATGATTGACATCGATACTAAGCATTACTAAGGATTCTGTGAGGAGTCCTGGTGAGGTGCTATAGGGTAAGCACTGAACTGCGATGAGAAGAGGTCAATGGGAGGGAGGTGGCACCATGAGTATACTGCACCCAGTGACACCACTGAGATCTGAGGATGCTGGGCTAGTGGGTGGGGGCAAGGGAAGTGCCAAAGGAACTTCATGAATGCCGAAGTAAATGTGAGTGAGGGCTGGGATACTTTCAGATCCTTGAAGGATGGGTGAGAAAGGGAGAGAGAGGTACAGAGGCTAAACGGTAACCGGGGTGGTGCCTTCAGAAGTCTCTGACCCAGATGGTATAATCTAATGACCCTGAGGACTAGGTTGCACTCCTGACGTAGGTCTCTTAGCAAACCTGACCTAGATGAAACCAGAGACATCTGTGGTTGGCCACGGTGACACAACCACTCTGTCCCTGCCAGCCAATTAGGCTTTCAAGCATGTAGACATTTGATCAGTGGGCATCACCTACCCCCTACAATCAAAGTTTGCTTCACTGCATACACTGGAAAATAACAGGTCAGGCCATGGCCAGAGGGCTGGAGAAGAAAGATGGACAAGACATGCCCCTTTGGGGGAATACGTACCTTACACATGCCAACACAGAGTGTCTGGGAAGAGAGACAAGGCCACCCACCCAACCTGAAAGAGGACGCTTTCTGGAAGAGGTGACCTTGAGCTAGTCTAGGAGGACATGTGGGAGTTCCAGGCAGAGGGACAAGAGAGAAGGTGGCAGTGTCCATGCCAGTAACTAAGCATGACTGGAGCCTGGCATGAGTGTGTGTGTGTGGAAGTGGTGAGAAGATGATGCTAACTTGCAGGGCGCTTTGTCTGGAGGAACCTTTGAGGGGAGTGAAACAAAGGAATGACCTGGACATTGATGTAGACATTTGATAAAGCCACCCATGACCTCTCTGCTGCCCAATTCATTGGTCACTTTTCAATATGTATCCTCCGTAAGTTACCTTGACTGTATTTACTGACCTTTGCCTACGTCCCACATCCCTACAATCTTATCCCATGGCTTCTGAGTCACCATGTTCTCCTGATTTTCCATCTACCTCTCTGGTCATGTCTCCGCTTACATTGCTGGCTGTTGTTCTGATCTGACATCTCTGAATGTTGATGTTGTACAGGGTTCAGTCCTCATCCTTCTCACTGTTGACTCTTGCTCTCAACCACCTCATTTAGTTCCATGGCGTCAGATACTAGCTAGTAGATGTCGTAATGTCCCTGGGTGGTACAAACAGTTTGTACTCTAATCTACAGGTTGGGAGTTTGAACCCCTCTATAGAAGAAAAGCTGGTGATCTTCCTTCATGAAGATTACAAACAAGAAAATCCTATGGAACTCAGTTCTTTCTACTCTGTAATATATGGGGTTGCCATGTGCTGGAACGGACTTGAGGGCAATGGATTGGTTTGTTTGTTTCTTTTGGTTTGTTAGGGGAGAGGCAATGGTACAGAATCAAGTATAGGTGTATCTCTTAGGTGTCATGGAGAAGTAGGAGAGATGGGTCAGGGCAGACAGGGGCAGAATGAAGACTCAGGGATAAGCATGCATTGGAGGGTGAAGGGACTTGCTGGTTAGTTCAGTCAGTACCTGGGTATGAACAAACGAGACCAGTGCTCACTGCTCCCAAGGGTGGAGGGAATAGTAGGCACAGTGATCTGCACTAGAACCAAAGTCCAAGGTCTACGAATGCAAACATAGGGAGGGGCAAAGATGAGTAGTTATAGGACAAACTGACTCCAAACTCCAGGAACTCGCCAGAGGCAAGAAGCCAAGCCACAAGAGCAAGGTCAGCAGATCCGATAGTGACCCCTGGCTAGGCTTGGCACTCTTGCAGTGTAGCAGCAAGCCTCCAGGAGGCAGGGGGACGGAGCCTTAGAAGTGCTGTGGGCCCGTGTGCAGTCCAAACGACACCAACACATCCACAGTGATGGCAGGAATAACAGGAGTCACGGCCTGGTCCTTCTGCTTCAGAACCTCACAAACCTTCAGCACAAAGAGAGTTTCAAGGCTCCAACATTACAGCTGCTGATAAAGAACATTTATTTTGTATTTTATCAGGAGTGAGCTTACAAGCAAGATCCAAAGTGGGCTAAAGAAGTTTTTGTGACATTTAAAATTAGTAAGATGATGAGACTTCATATTTCATGCTTTGGACATGTTATCAGAAGAGACCAGTGCCTAGAAAAGGACATTATGCTTGGTAAAGTGGAGGGTTGGGGAAAAAGAGGACAATCCCCAACAAGATGGATTGGCACAGTGGCAGCAGCAATGGGCTCTAGCTTAACCATTGTGAGGATGGCACAGGACATGGCAGTGTGTTATTCAGTAGTGCATAGGGTTGCAATGAGTCGGGATAGACCCAAAATCACTTAACAACAACAGGAAAAGGTAGGTTGTGCAGTAAACACTAATAGAACAGTTAGCTACCTCTTTAGAAAAAATAAAGTTCGATTTCCCACCTTAACATTATGCACACAAATAAATCTGATAATTAGTAATTAATTTTAAAGAAAAATTCAAGTCCGGGTATCTTCACTGGTGATTTCTACGAAACATTCAAAGAAGGATTCATAGCAAATCATCACAAATTTCTAATATATATAGAAAAGGAAAGACCAATTTCCAGCTTATTCTATGAGTCCAGTATTACCCTGATAACCCAAACCAGAGAAAGATATCTGCAAAAATGTCTGGTGGCGGCATTGTCTACCTCCCCTAACTTCACAAAAGAGGAGAGAGAATCATTTCGTACATCAATGGTCCACGGCTGATTCCTATGAGGTGATGTCAGACATGCCTCCACCTTGCACTCTTTTTACCAATTCTGAAACTGTCCCTCCTACAGCAATCTCTGTATCTCTACTGGATTCAATGATTCCTTGCAATGATCACACTGAACTCACAAACAGTACTAATGATGCTGGAGTTTATGAGGGAAGTCATAGGTCACAATTCAGAACCACAAACAACTCAACATACCTTTTTTGATCAGAATAGCCTCTTGAGGCATCTGGAACTCCAAATGATTAATGTATATTAATTAACCAATAATGTAAACAATAATATGAAAAGGAATAGTGTTGATAGTTGAACAACATGATGAATATAATTAATGTCACTGAATTGTACATGTAAAAAATATTGTGAAATAGGAATGATTTATTATATTTATATTTACCAAAATATCAACCCCACTGCATAGCAAAACAAATAATAACAACAGTTACTATTGACATAGATAGGAGCTCTGGTAGCATAATGGTTAATGAGTCGAGCTGCTAACCTGAAGGTCAGCAGTTCGAAACTACTAGCTGTTCTACAGGAGAAAGATGAGACTTTCTGCTCCCATAAACATTTACAGCCTTAGAAACCCTGAGTCGGAACTGACTCCACGGCACATAAGCACCACCATTGATGTAGGATAATGCTCTGGACCACAAGGTTGGTTTGAACTGCAAGGTCAGCAGTTCAAATCTACCAGCCGCTCTTTGGAAATCCTATACATGATCGCACTGAGTCGGAACCGACTTGGAGGCACTTAACAACTGATATAGGTGCTTAAAATATCTTGTTAGGAAAAAAAATAATAAATTGCAGAACAGTATTATAATAGGATCTTAATTTTGAGTAAGCACACAAAAAAACCGGATAAATGTACAATGAAATGTGAGCAGGTTACCTGTGAAGATTGAAGTAACTGGAGAAGAAATGGGATAGAGCAAATGGAAGAGTTGCTATTTTATGCACTATTGAACTATTCTTACATTTTTGTAAATATGGACAAAATCAAGCAATTTCCTTTGGGTGGGGAGGAGGAAAGGAAAGAAAGAGAGGAAGGTCCAAAATATTAACCATGAATAACAGTGATTATACTTAGATATTGGGATAATGGGTGTTTTCTCTCTTATCTGTATTTTCTAGTTTTTCAACAATGAGTTTTTATTACTTGTGTTTTTTTAAATTTAGGAATAAAGTAATGTCCTCATGCCTTTCTGCCCAACAGCTGAACAGGACTAGTGATGCAGGTTTTTCAGGAAACAGAATTCTGAACAATTAAAACCATTTAGAAATAGTGCCAAGAGAGCTGGTGATCGAAATGTTTATAAGAACAAATGCCTAAGTCATCTGAATATAGTTAGTAATCATTTAAATGTCCTCGAAAATCCCTCTTGAGGCATCTGGAACTTCAAATTATTAATGTATATCTTATGAAATGTGGTTTTGAACCTCTAAAATTCTGTTACCCTAATTGATCATTATGGACAACAGAACTCAAATTAACATTTATGAATCCAGATGGCCTAGAAATGAACATTTTCATGTATTAGAAGTCTTAGAGCTCCTTTGTCTTTTCTTCTTCATGCATGAAGGGAATTGAATCAAAGGCTCAAGTAGACTCCTTGTCGTAAAGCAGTACGCATGAGAAACTTTCTTCCAACAATATCTCATTTTTTGACAAGCAGTGATTTATTAAACTCTAATGACTAGAAATTTGCCCTTATTTGGTTGATCCCGGCCAGTGTATCTCATGTGCAACCACTACCCATGTGTCACTGGAAGCTTGTATGTTACTATGATATTGAACTGGTTTCACCACACCTTCCAGACTAAGATTTGGAAGAACAACCTGGTAAACTACTTTCAAAAATCAGCCTATGGATCACAACTGCTCGATTGTGTTGGGTTTGGGGTTGCCATAAGTTGGGCATGAACCCAACGGCAGCTAACAGTGACAAGAATTGGGTGACCTGAGTTCTAGTCCTGGTTCCACCTCTGTTCAAATGTGGGCATACTACATGCGGGCATAAATCTTGCAAAAGTCAGAACTTATGTAAGGCGGAATCCTGTTAAGAGAAGAAAAACTAAAATATTTTTAGCTTTTGGACAGTAATAGAAAATGGACAAAAATAGAAAAGTGTCAAAGGTGGAAAACTTGCGAGACCCAGAAAAACAAGGCAGTCTTATGGAGTTCCAGCTCTCACAGGTTTCACTAGACGTAATTTCTTTGCACAAAGAGAAGCAGAAATGAGAAACACAGCCCTCCTTAGGCTTCTGGTGGCCTCTGGCCTTGTTCTGTCCTTCCCAAGGTCCAGTCCTTGGGCTTCATGAGTCACCCTTGAATCCTTGTAAATTTCCCTTTTTTGCAAAGGCTAGCACTCATCTATGCAAGAAATTTGGAAGATAGCTACCTGGCCAACTGACTGAAAGACATCCATATTTGTGCCCATTCCAAAGACAGGTGACCCAACAGGATGCAGAAATCATCGGACAGTATCATCAATATCACATGCAAGTAAAAGTTAGCTAAAGGTAATACAAAAATGTCTACAGCAGTACATTGGCAGGGAATTGCCAGAGATTCAAGCCAGATACAGACAAGGACTTGGAATGAGGGATATCATTACTGACTTCAAATGTATCTTGGCTGAAAGCAGAGAATACCAAAAAGATGTGTTACCTGTGCTTTATTGGCTATGCAAAGGCTTTCAACTGTGTAGATCATGACAAGCTATGGACAACATTGTGGAGAATAAGTACTCTGGAACATTTAATTGTGCTCATGAAGAAAGAACCTGTACGTAGACCAAGAGGCAGTTGTGTGAACAGAATGAGGGGACACTGAATGGTTTAAAATCAGGAAAATATGTGTGCCAGGATTATATTCTTTCATCCTACTTATTCAATCTGTATGCTGAGCAAATAATCCAGGAAGATGGATTATATGAAGAAGAACATGGCATCAGGATTGGAAGAAGACTCCTCAACAACCTGCAATATGCAGATGATACAACCTTTCTTACTGAAAATGAAGAGGACTTAAAATACCTAACTGATGAAGATCAAAGACCACGGCCTTCAGTATGGATTCTACCTCAATGTAAAGAGTACAAAAACCCTTACCACAGGGCTAATAAAATGACATAGTGATCAATGGAGAAAAGATTGAAGTTGTCAAAGACTTCATTTTGCTTGGACCCACCATCAGTACCCATAGAAGCAGTAGTCAAGAAATCAAACAGTGTGTATTGCATTATGCAAATCTTGCTGTACAAGATCTCTTTAAAATGTTCAAGAGCAAAGATGTCAGCCTGAGGACTAAGGTGCTCTTGATCCAAGCCATGGTGTTACTAATAACCTCCTATGCACATGAAAGTTGGACATTGAATGAGGAAGACTATAGAAGAATTGATACATTTGAATTCTGGTGTTGGAGAAAAATATTAAAAGTACCATGGACTGCCTGAAAAACAAACAAATCTGCGTTGGAAGAAGCCATCCTTAGAAGCCAGGATGGCCAGACTTTGTTTGTCATACCTCAGACATATTATCAGAAGGGGCCAGTCCTTGGAGAAGGACATATACTTGGTAAAGTGGAGGGTCAATGAAAAAGAGGGAGATCCCCAACAAGATGGATTGGTACAGTGGCAGCATCAATAGGCTCAAGCATAGCAATGATTGTGAGGTTGGTGTAAGACCAGGCAGTGTTTTGTTCTGTGGTGCATAAGGTCGCTAGTGAGTTGGAACTGACTTGATGGCACCCTAACAACAACAAACATGTAATGGCTTCTGTTGCCAAAGATCCCTAACTGAACACAAAATCTGTGTTTGGCTAGTTTGACAGGGTTACTATTAACAGGAATAGAGCAGCAGCAGTTAAAAACAAACTGCCTTGTACTGTTTTAACTGGGTCATGAACATATTGTGTAATCCTGACAGGTATAGTCATTGCAGCCAGGAGAACAGAACAGTCAAGCAGCTGACTCAGAAGCAATACAATTAACTTAAACTACGCCCACATTTGACTACACAATTAAGGATCATAAACCTGCTGGACCAAACCACATTTGAAGTTCTAACTGTGTGACTTCAACTTAGAGCTTTCCACTTTTGGACAGTCCTATCTAAGGAACACCCAAGTTACAGACTTACCCCTGCAAATTATAGAAAGCTGGAGAACTAGCAATACTGGAAGTTAACCCAAAACTAATAAGCCAACTCCAGAACTATCTATAGAGCTTCAGTGCTCTCGATTTCCATCGATGCAGAGAAAACAGCAGTTATTAGTTTCCTTCATGCTTCCATTCATTCAACAAACGTTGAGTGCTTACTATGTGATAAACTCTATGTTCTGAACTGGGAACAAGACAGAAAGTGCTTGCTTCAAGGAGTTTATAGTCTAAGTGGAGGGAGAGAGACTATACACAGACAAAGATGTAACATGTCGGTGGCGTGCTATGAAGAAAAACTGAGGAGGGCAGGGGCACAGGGAGTGAGAGATGTGGGCTACGTTGTATGAACAGCCAGGCATGGACTCTCTGATAAGGTGATATTGGAGCAGAAACTTCTGAGAATAAGAGATGCAGTTCTCTCTGGGCAGCTTTCTGGGAGGTGAGAAGAGTGGGCAAATGCCGTAAGTGAGAGCACTTGTAGGCCAGTGTGGCTGAGGCCATGTGAGCTCTGGGAAGAGTAGTGGAAGGAAGACGGCAGGTAAGGCCAGGAAGTGCCTTGGAGGCCTTGGGAAAGACTTTTACTTGCTCTAAGGTAATGTACTGGTTACAAATCAGGCTGTTTACCTCAGGGGCAGCAGTTTGAAACTATCAGCTGTTCCATGGGAGAAAGATGAGGCTTTCTGCTCCTGTAAAGATTTACAGCCTCCGAAACCCTGTACAGGGTCACTAGGAGTAGGAACCATATCAACATCACATAACAACAACAACAAGGGGAACGGCAGTCTGGTGTGGCGCTGTGGGCTAATGCGTCTGACTGCAAAGCCGTTTGAGCAGCAAGGTCGGTGGTTCAAGCTCACCAGTTGCTCCTTGGAAACCCTATACACGGTCGCTATGGGTCAGGATTGACTCGACGGCACTTAACAACAAGGAGGAGAGCTGTTCACATACTGAGTAACTTGTAGTGTGCTGTGATTAAAAAGGACACTTGGACAGCTATACTGAGAATACATTGTAAAGGGCAAAGGTGTTAAGTGCCGTCGAGTCTAACTAGCGACCCTGTATAAGGTGATGAGTTTGAACTGCCAGCCTTGAGGTTCAAACCGATCCTTGTGGTCAAGTGCTTATTCCACAGCACCACACCAGGATAGTGGCGAATCCATTAGGGAGGCGGTTGCCATAGTAGCAATATTATACATATATGATGGTGGGTTAGGTCACACAATCGTGGTGGACATGGTAACAAGTGGTCAGATGCTGGATCTGTCTCCTAGTAGTTGTTGCAAGAACGATTCATGGGTTGGATGTAGATTTTCAAAGAAAGGTGTGTAAATGATTCTAAGGCATTTGGTTTTCAAATGAAGGTTGTTCTAGAATAAAAAGCACTGAAGACTACTCATAACAAATGCAGGAAATGGCATGAATTCAGTCTAGTCCATAGCAGTCTGAGAGCTGCTTATGCTGAATTGGTTTAGGCAAGGGTCTGGGGTGGTGAGGAGCACCAAAAACTACAGCCAGGAGTTGGGCAAAGCTGATGAAAGGAATGGCTAGAACAGAAAGTCAACTGTAGATCCAGGCAGAAGTTAAAACACCTAGATAAGGAATGCAGTATTGGCAGTCCCCAGTTCTGAATGTTAGACTTATAAACAACAGGTACTGGCCCTTTGTTGTGCTGGTGGTTAAGTGCCATTGAGTTCCTTGGTGCATACATGTGCCTCACTTTGAAATGACTGAACCAACTCCTACTCCCAACCAATTCTTCATCCCAGTCACCTTCACTTTCTGCATGTACAACTTTTAAATCATTGAAGACTTCAAACCTTTTTCAGGGTTTTGAACCAGTTCATTCTGATTGATCCCTCTACTGAGAATGTGCCTTTCCATCCCAGACATACTAAATCAGAATCTACATTTTAACAAGATGCCCAGCTGATCCTTACGTGCATACATGGAGATCTTGTTAAAAGGTAGATTCTGACTAACTATATGCAGTGGAAAGGAAATGATCAGCAGGGGAATGGACTGGAGCGAACTGATCCACAGCCCTGCTTTTCTTGCACTAAATCAAGTCTAAATAAGAATTGTATGTACCCAAAGTCCACAAGGATTTCTGGTGTGGCGCTGTAGGATCAGCACTGAACTGCAAACCACAAGGTCGGCAGTTCAAACCCAAACAGGGTTTTTCCAAACTCCTTGGAAACCCTATACAGGGTCGCTGTGAGTTGGAACCAACTCAATGTCACCACCACCAACAATAGTCCATGATGAGTAGTGAGTGACCGGGGTCTTAAAAGCTCATAAGCAGCCATCTAAGGTGTAACTACTGGTCTCTCTGTGTCCGGAGAGAAAGAAGAGTGATGAAAAATACACTTGGCAACAGAGAGTCCAGTGAGCTATTAACTACATGAACGTCAGTCTCCACGACTCTGAGACCAGAAGAACTAAGCAGTGCCAAACTACCACTACCAACTTCTCAGAAAGGGACCACATAGAAGGTTCTGGATAAAGGAGAAAATGTAGAACAAAAATCAAAATCATTAAAAAAAAAAAAAGATCAGGCTTACTGGCTGGATAGAAACCAGTGTAACCTCTAAGATTATGACCCTTACTCATCCCTCAGGTCCTGAAAGGAGGCCACCCCATGGCTCAGTTGTCACCCAAACAATAGACAGGTCTGTAAGAGGAACAATAGCACTGGTGATGTATGCACACCTTAGAATAATTTGTTTTGGGATCAAGAGGGCAGCATTTACCCAAGGACAAAGTTCAGAAAGCTTAGGAAAGAAGGAAAGAAAAAACTGTGTGCACCTATTCCAAGTAGCCTATAAATTTACAGACACACTTCAGAATGGATCTCATTCATAATCTGGAGACAGAATGTACTGAAGCAAAGACAAGGTCGGAGTTCAGAGTCTCAGTCCAATCTAGGAGAGGGAACAATTCAAACAGGACAACAGCAGTGGTAATTTATTACATACCAGGTATTATGCTCACAGGCTTTGTGTGCGGTATCTACCTTAATCCTTTCAATAACCATGTGAATTAGCTATCCTTAGCTCCATTTTACAAAGGAGGAAATAGAAGTTGAATCAACTATACAAGACCATAGGCTACAAAGCAGAATGCAGTTTTAAGCTTAGTTTCTGACTCTGAAACATGTGTGCTTGCTTAAACACTATGCAATATTGCAAGGTTCAATGTCTCAACAGGCATCTGGAGTCAACTCAGGTGGGTGTGGAGTGTGGTAAGCACAGATAGAACAGAGTCCAAGTATACAGACATGGATCCAAGTTAGTGGTTTAAGCTGAGCATGAAGAAACAGGCTTGTACTCGTATTTGAACCAGAAGACCTAGAGCAGTGTCTTAGATCTGGCTTCTCTTCTGGTTAGAAATCACCTCCCAGGTAGGTGTAGGTGAATAAATTATATATAAGAGGGGATGTCAAAAAGTTCGTAGAAAAATCTTGTTGTTAAGTGCTGTCAAGTCCGTTCTGACTCATATCGACCCTGTACAGTGTTTCCAAGGAGCGACTGGTAGGTTTGTACTGCTCACCTTTTGGTTAGCAGTCTAGTGCTTATCCTAAAGTACTAATTCCATTTTTCCAGGAACTTTTTGAAGCCCTCTCATATGTGTGTGTAATTATTTCCTATAGCTGACAATTGTAATGAAAGGACATGCATGGGACTTCAATGAAATTTGATCATCAGCTCTCTATATTGTAACTGAGACAGTATTCTAACAGAGATCAGACTCAAAGAGTATTACATACAAATGTTGGAAATGCTCAAAGTGGCACTTCAGTGTCCCTGACACTATGAGGAAGCTTAGTACATTCATGCAGCTCTTTCAAAGAGAAATGGCCCTAGAGTTCCAAAATCATCGCCTTTTTCTCCCCTGGTTGGCACTGTAGAATAAGCCCTGGACTGCTAATGCTAACCACAAAGTCAATAGTTCAAACCCTGGAAACCCTAAGTAGGGTTGCTATGAGTCAGAACCAACTCGATGGCACATAACAACAACTTCACCAGTCAACTGGTGGAGAGTGCACTGAATACAAAATGTAATTCTTAATCTGCTTAAAAGGCACATTAAAAAATAATAATAATAAATAAATAAAGCCCATTAATGCACCCACTCCAGTATAGCATGATAGAACTAACATCTATAAGCATATTCTGGCAAGGGCTAATCACTGTGACTATTGTAATAGGTTAGAACTCAACAAAGCATTGTCCTGTTCACAACTTGTCCCTTGTAGACTAGTTCTGCTAAAGTACTGAGCATCTCTGGAGAAGGAATTTAGGCCCACAGAGATAAGTGAAAGTCAGTAGACGGTGGTAAAGCTGGATCTAAAACCCCTATCTCCTAATTCCTGGTCCTCTATGCTCTTCCCAGGTGTCTTTGGTTCTTTGTTTTTAAACTTTTTTGTTGCGAAGTGAGTGAAGGTTTGCAGAGCATCAGTGGTGCATTCCACAAACCAATCACTTCATTCCATCTCAGTGATTTCAGTCTTCTCAATGTAGTATCACCTATTCCACCTCTTTGCTGTTTCTTGTTTCCATTCCCCCCCCCCCCCCCCAAATGTTGACTTCAGGAAAAGTTGCCCTTTTGCTCTACAATAGTTGACCATTCTATGGTGTCCATACCTAGTGTTGTACCTCTCCTCTATATAGCTATGTGTCGCTTGGCTGAAAATTCAGCCTCGTGAGCAAGTTCAGTTCCAGACCTGAAGGGTGACCGAGAACCAGTTTCAGGGTTCCATCAGTCTCTGATCAATAACCTGGTCGTTTTATATGTATATACTGATAATTTTAATATCAGATACTAGATCTGAATGATGTTAAGTACCATCGAGTTGGTTCTGACCCATAGTGACCCTGTATAGGGTTTCCTAGGAGCTGCTGGTGAACTTGAACCACCGACATTGCAATTCAAGTCAACTTTGCAGTCCAGCGCATTTACCCACAGTGCCACACCAGGACACTCCTAATAGGCATAGGGCTGATATTGTATACATGATAGATCCATTCAGGGAAAAACACTATTCATTTTGATTTCAGGAGTAAATAAGAGTTTTAAAAGGCTGAGATTAGCAGCTGAGTGTTCAGTGTGTGACCATGACAGCCCACAAATTAAACATGCATTTGAATTATGGTGTTGGAGAAAAATATTGGACTGCCAGATTAATGAAAAAGTCTGTCTTGGAAGGAGAACAGCCAGAATCCTCCTTACAAACAAGGTTGGACTTTGTGTCATGTACTTTGGACATATTATCAGGAGGGACCAGTTCCTGCAGGGCATCATGCCTGGTAGAGGATCAAAGACATGGATCAACACAGTGGCAGCAACAGTGGGCTCAAACGTGGCAACAATTGTGAGGACAGCTCAGGCCTGGGTACTTTCTGTTGTACACAGGGTCGCTGTGAGTCAGAACTGACTTGATGGCACTTAACATATCCCGTACTTTCAAAACAATAATTTTCTATTGTGCAATACTATGCAATTGGTTTTTAACCTAGAAGCAAAAATGGTATCATATGGAGTTTTATTTTGAAAACACTTTGTGTCATCTTCTCTTTTGTACTTTAAATATGGACTCCAGTGTAAATTATATAATTGGCTCAGCTTTTAAGATTTAGACCATTGCTTCAAAGCTAGCAACTGAATCAATGGAAAATACGACTATTATCATTGGAGCGGCTGCATAGGGATCCTGAAGTGGAGTCATGACTTAGTGATGCAGTTGTTAGTTGTTAGGGATTAGAAAGTCTGGTTTCTACGTAAACCAAGTTAGTGAGATTACTTGTATGGAAAAGCCTTGGTGTCTTGTTTGGCAGTTATCAGTAGGAACTTTCATACGCTGGGATGGGAGTGTGTATCAGGGCAAATCACTTTTGGACAGCAGTGTGGTGCTGTAGCATAAGCACTGGATTGCTAACTGCAAGGTCAGTGGTTCAAGGCCACCACTCGCTCCTCGGAAACCCTATATAGACTGGCACTTAACAACATGGCATCATAAGGAGTCTGGTGGCACTGTGGGTTAGGCGTTGGAACTGCAAGGTCATTCAGCCCAAAGCCACCAGCCACTTTGAGGGAGAAAGATGAAGCTGTTTGCTCTTGTAAAGATTGTCTTGTAGACCCTACGCAGGGTCACTACGAAGTGATCAACTTGACACATTCTCTGTGACTCAGCAATTCTACTTGTATATACTCTGAAGGCACACTTGCACATGGTCACAAGAATTCCCTTAACAGTGTTTGTGAATTTTGGAAACCACCTAAATGTCACTTTTAAGCCCTCTTGTGACCTTTGGGACATATACTGCTCACCATCATCAGCCTCTCAGGTCTCTTAGAACATTGCTATTCCAGTTGTAATATGTGCAACTGGAGAACTGGGCCTCACCCCAACTATCCCACCACCAGAGTCCATTAGGGACACATGGCTCATGATTTTATCAAAATGCTTATGCAAAAAAAAAAAAAAAAAGTCCCCTTGATTTCAGTATGCCTTCTAACGCAGTGTCAACAAAAAAATTCAGAGTAGAAAATAAATCAGAAAAGGGTCAAAAATGTGCAACTATAGTGGGTTCTCAAAGTTTGTAGAAAAATTCCGTTACCTTTTAATTGCATTTCTCCCATTTTAAAACCCCCTTATACACTGGAATCCTGGTGTGGTACTGTAGAATAAGCACTGGACTGCTAACCTACAAGATCAGTTCAAACCCACCCAGCCACTCTTTGGAAACCAACTGAGTCAGACCCTACTGCATTACATATGACATGTCAGCATGTGAAATGGAAATAATTTCAGGTACTCAGTAAAAAAGCAAGTTGCAAGTATGCCTCATGAAATTTTAAAAATATGCCAAACCATGCTTACAAAACCATACATGGTAAAAGTGAAGCCAGAGTGGGCTTCAGTTTTATCTGTAGGTGTGTATCTAATTCAGAGTGGCATTGGATGAACTGAGAAAGCAAGTAGTTGCACGTCTTAAAAAAAAATCATCCCATAAACTTTTTCTGTATGCTTGAAATCTCACTTTAAAAAATAACCAAAAAAAAGGGAATGGAGGGATTCTGGTTCCAAATTAAGCCTCATGCTTAAGCTTTTCAGAAATTTTGACAAATCTAATAACAGATTATTCCAAAAGCCAGAGAGCTCCATAACAGCCAAAAAGTCTTTTAAGTTAGAATTAGTTATTGAAAAGAGAATTCTTTAAAAAACAATTAAGTCTGTACCTTGGTCTTGGCAATCAACTGCCCATAAACAGGGTTATTGTCCTCTGGCCCTACTGTCACTCTTGTTTTCTAATCTCAGGGCATTTTTTAGAACCCAAATACTTTAAAACAAAAAACCATCACATGAAGAAGACATTTAGATTCCAAAGGGGTGGGCCTGGGGAAACAGCAATTCATCTAGCTCTTATTATGTGACTTTACAACTCAATACTTGGCCTGGGTCCCTCAAGGCCAGGCACACTTTATATGAAGGGTTTCCAAGTCTTTACATTATTTCCTCCTTTCATGGCTTTAAAGTCAAATTACAGTAACTAAAAGCAGATCATTATGCATGTAGCAATGAAACTGCCCCAAGTGGCAGCTATAAATATAGATTAAAAATTTCTCGTAAGAAAATAACAAATCTTACTGTGGCAGGCGCTGCAGCATAATGCCCTGGGCCACAAGATGAGTTTGAACCTCAAGTAGACAGTTAAAACCCACCAGCCACTCCTCGAAAACTCTAGACAGGATCACTATGAGTCGGAAAAGACTCAAAGACACTTAAAAGTGTGATGCTGTAGGGTAAGCACTGGACTGGGAGCCACAAGTTTGGCCATTCAAACCCACCAGTCGCTCTTGGAAACCCTATACAGGATCTCTCTGAGTCAGACCTGACTCAACAGCACACAACAGGTCCCTCCCTCAGGTAATAACAGCATTTTAATTTCACAGGGTTTTAGGATTTTTGGAACAAAATTAGCATAGACTGAAGGAATGCCACTGAGCAAAGTCCCTGCGCTGCCCATTTTCTTCCCTTGTATCCTGTGTTGGAGGTCCAGAATACTTAAAAGTCTCTACACTTAGCCACCTGCCCAGCTCTCAAAACGTGCCCCCACCCCCCTTTTTTCCCCAGTAGTCTCTCCCCACAACAAATGAATTCTCTCAGTACTGATCTTCAGAGCTTGCCTTTCTTTTCTAGGTAACCAAAGCATAGGTAAAAATTCACACGATGTGACTGACAGGTCTCATGCATTCAAAAACTGCTTGCATTAAATGTCTTTTGAATCCAGATTAAATAATTATAACTACTTTTTGAGAAGGCAGCAGTTCAGAGACGTGAATAGAATTGGCATTGATGACAAGAATGGCTTTAGATTGAGTTTAACTATAGCCACAATTCAATGACACTAAAGAAAACTAGGACTAAAAAGTAAGGTTTTGCTACAGTTTTCATTCAAGCAGAGAAATCTCAGTACCTAAGCAGTGAAACAGGAGCCATATTTGCTGGCCATGTTTTATTTTGTCCTTTTTCTTCAAACAGTATAACCAAAGATACAGACAGTATTCAATGAAATAAAATAGATGAAACAAAATTCTAAGAGAAGACTGCGATGCCACATGCTACATTTAACCTAATTTTATTCATGCTTGCCTTGGGATGGGGAATAGATCATTCGGTAAAAACATACAGTAAAAACAAAATATGTCTTATGTACAACTTTCAAACTACAATAATGAAATGTACCTTAATTACTTCCATGCACACAAGTCTAACATTACAGTTCATTTGTTTTAAAAATAAACACAATTAAGACTTCTAGGAGCATTTTATAATAAAGTAATTCCTAATTTTTCTTTGTAGATAGATCAAGCACCTCCAAAATACAGATTCCTCTACACAGTGAGCACTTGACTTAAATGAGCACGTAAGTAAATAAAGTACACGGACAGCCTTAGAATAAGCTGACATAATACTCAGCTAGGTAGGCAACAAACCACAGTGCCGAATGGAAAAGGTGTGTTTGCAAATAAATTTCAAAAACTAAGTTAACTTTCTATAATTAAATACAGAAAATATACTGATTTGCTAAAATAAATAAGATGTGATGTGTTAACACTTCACTGTAAAGAATGTATACCAGAACATTTATAAACAGTGAATGAATCTTAAGAATAGTTTACTACACTAAACGCTGACTAAATACAAGTGCGTATTGTGAAGCACTATGGGTGGTATATGTTTGCCACATACTTTTGTTACCTTGAGGTAGATAACACATGTGTACCAAATTCGGCATCCATTTTCAGTTGCTGCTGGTATCATGTGTTTTAAGAAATGTGTACAGTATGAAAAACTTGAAAATACTCATGAATGAAAAATGTTTTAGGAAAAAAATAGATATTTTCATGCAAGTATGTACAGTCTCACTGTGTAAATTTCAAGGCAAGATTTTTGTTTCCTGTAAAACAGATCATTGTTCTATGAGAGGATGGTTTTACTTGTCTTAGTGCATTTCTTTTGTCTCCTCCTGCATTGCATTATTTGCTCTACTTTATTTTTGTGTGCAAACGACATGCCAGTTAGAATGACAACTATCTCACATGTAGAAAATAAGTCTGGATTTTAAAAACCAAGAACTAATGAAATCCTTACCAAAATGATACCATCTGATTCAAGTAAAAAATGACTTAAAACACTAGTAATAAAAAAGACAAAACACATTTCATGAAGAATACAAAGAGAAATGTCTGCTGAGTGTTTTAGTTCAGATGTTTCAGAATGCTGCTGTATGTTTTATGAGGAATCTGAGGGGAAGATTTCATAGCAGAAGGTGTTAATGTGGCCTGTATTGACTTAAGTGGTGACCCAACTGGACTATGGAACTGTGGGATGCCTATGGATTCAAGCTGCTTGTTAAAGAGGAACTCCCCACTATTGTTCAGAAATCCTTCCTCATTCCCTCTCTCCCCAAACTTCCCGTCCTCTACTGGCTCAGTTTCTAGCATTTCAGTATCTTCTTTCCTGCTAAAGAACTTGTCCAAGTAACTGGTGTAAGTGTTTTCCTTCTCAACATGTTCATCCTTCCTGACCTCACAACAAAACTGGTTAATGAGAAAACAGTCCTCCCCTCCACTCACAAACTGGCTATCCCAAGACGATTGGTACAAGGCTTCTAATTGTGCCAAATTTGCCATTCCTTTTTCTTGTTTTTCTCGACTTACTGATTTTGGTATCAAACTTTTCAACTCTAGTTGTGACACCGAGCTATTCAAATCATTTAATTTATCAACAACATCAGTGGGCTGCTCATGCTGTGAACTAAGTTGGATCGTGCCTGCAATAAAGGAATCAAAGTCAAACCCCTGATTCTTCTCCCTTTCCTTCTCAGCCAGTTGCTGTGATGCTTCCTCTAGTGCTATCTGGGCTTTAACCAATCCATTCCTCTCACATTTTGATTTGCCTCTCTTATCAGCTTTCTCTTTGCTTTGTTCTTTCCAATTGGAAAGGTCTATGATAAGCTTGGGCTCATAGTAATGGTTCACTTCACTCTCTCTCCAAACTAAGTTATCTAAATACGATGACGACCTCATTTTGTAGTTACAAGTATGGCTACACTCCAGATCACAATATTTGTTTTCATGATGATCTGGGTACTGCCAACAAGGCTCAGTAGAGTAACTGGTATCAAAAGCAGGATCCTCCAGATACTTTTCACGATCACCATCCAAATATTTTCGAGGATCGATTTGTACTTCTTCTTCATCAGTGACATCAGACAGAGCTCTTGGATCAAGCTGAACCTCATCAATATCAAAGTTGTTATGTATAGGCCAATCATGTTCTGAAAACTGACAATCATGGTACCTGAAAAAGAAAAAAAAAAAAAAGTATGAGTTCACATCAAATTCACCATCAAACACCTTTTATGTGAAAACACTTTGCTATGATTATGAGGGGCTATGATTATGAGGGGTTAATACAAGTTATCAGTTATGGGCTTTCCCTGCCCTCTAGGAACTTATCTTATTGAATACTAACTGCCAATAAAGTATATAATTTGTTGAGTCCTCTATTCTTAAATAAGGCCAAATGACTATTTCATATGTGTATTCTTTTTTCTCTAGTATATTTTTTATCTACCTCAAAACAGCTGCAGATAAAAATCTGGATGGCTGACTTGTATAGGTTCAATTCAAACAAAAGATCTCTTAACCAAGAATTTTACCAATTGGTAATCAGTAGACTAGGCAAGAGGAGCAACCTTTCTGGAACTCATGACCATGAACAGAAAACATCTGTCCATGTATATGCAGTTAAGAGCTGTGGAAGTTGGAAGCTGTGTAAGGTGGAAGCCTGTCAGTGAAGGAAAACTCGTATTTTTCCACTAAAGCAAAAGAAAATTGCTAAGACTTGACCCTGTCAAAGGCAGTCCCATTGAGATCCAGCTCTAACAGGTTTCACTGTATATATATAGTAATCAAAGTTATAGCCTCTTACTGAAACATCACAGCAAGTTGTCCATACCGTGTCCAAGCAGAGGCAGACTAAGAGAAAAATAAAATCATTGGGGGTTGGGGAAGAGGGAACAGAAAAGAGATTATATGGCTTAACTAAATGTGGTTGAAAATACACAGGTAGGAAGATGTTTGGATATATGAGAATATGAGAAAAGAACTATGTATGTGACAGCTTTAAAATGTTTTTTAGAAAAAATGAAAGTAATTCTAATCTTACATTCCAGGAACAAAAGGACCCTAGGACCATCAAGAAGAAAAAGAGCATGAGCTGAATATGGGACCCTAACCAGAGAAGCAGTGACACCAGAGATGGAGAGAGCGAGCAGCTGAGGACTCTAGACTCACGGAAAGAGAAAGGTTATGTGCTGGCAACCGGGAGGCTGACTTCCTTTGGTTGGTTAAACAATTGTATACCCATGCATGGTTTTTTTTTAGTACATCAACAACAACAAAAAAGATCTATGATAGTTTTTGAGGGGAGGAGGAAATGATACAGGTGCTAGAGGGTATACACGTTGACATAGGTGACAGGGCAGGCAATGTACAAGTGGAGGGAGGCTGACTCTAATTCTTTAATTACAGTGAGGTTTAATACTGTTCAGACTAGAAAAGTTCCTTAAACTGAATATTGAACATCCCGAAATAAATTTTTATGTCACTAGCGAAAGAAAAATTTCTGGTAGCTAGTGGTTACAAGTCGGACTGCAAGGGTCAGCAGTTTGAAAACTACCAGCTGCTGTTTCGCGGGAGAAAGATTTACAGCCTCGGAAACCCTGTACAAGCCTGAGTCGGAACCGACTCCACAGAGTATCACCACCAGCACCAGGGAAAGAAATTGGAATACAGCCTACACCCTAGGTATAAAACAACTTCTATACTAAGATACAACCAACCAATACAGTGAAACCTGAGCTGCTACAGGAATGCTCTGTTGTATCAGGCTGACTTTTGTCACTCAACATCTTAAAATCTTCACATTTAAAAGACTTCTATTCTAAATATGCCTTGACGTCTTTGAAATTGTTTCTAAGTAGCATGTAACTTTGCCAACTACGTTTATCATACAGTTTTTAATTACATAATTTTTTAAGATTTTTAAGACTTCTGTACTGTCTTATCATATATAGCTAAAACATATTTTCTTGATTTAAGGATCAATTTACCTTTCCCAGTTATAAATGTGACTATGAGTTTCATCCATAAGCAAAATATCATCAACTTCATCTTCAATATGAAAGGGATGACTGGAAACTGGCTCATCCGTTGGAAAAGAATATATGCTCATGTAAGGATGGGAGAGTGCTTCTTCTGCTGTCAACCGATCCATGGGGCTAAATGTCAAAATTTGTTCCAGGAAATCCAGTGCTGCAGAAGGAAGGGTGGACCATTTTGAGAAAAGTTGCTAATATAGAGAAAAACTGAAAATTTTGGTCTCATTTCTTTAAGTGATTACCACTTCATACAACACAACAGGATTACAGTAGAGGGACGTCAGCTCATACAAGAATAAACTGGACTAGATAATGAAAAGGTTTTCAAGTTAAGCTTTGTCAAGGAAATGAAATACACTTACCTGATTTTACAGACTTTTTAATGTACCCCAATCTCTTCTTATAAAAAAAAAAAAACCGTTTCGAATCAGACCAATTAAGATACGAAAGTGCCATTTTGTCAGTCAAATCATCATATGACAGCAATTTCATATCGTTCTGGTACAAGTAGTTTGCAATCAGCTGCTAACTTGAACGTGTGAACCACTCAGTGGTGCTGTGGAAAAAGGCCAGTGATCTGTACAATCGAGAAACCCCAAGGTGCAGCCCTGCTCTGTAGCACACAGGTGTACCAGGAGCTGGGATTGACTTGATGGTCACAGATACTGGTCAACCTGGCTTTATGAATCACTAGCTTATTAGCTGATTTACTAGCTAGACTGGAGAGGTTATTTAATCTTGCTGAAGTAACTATTAAGGTGTAAAAGGAGGAGCCCTGGCAGTACTGTACGATAAGTACTGGACTACTAACGACAAGGATGGCAAACCAAACCCACCAGCCATTCCACGGCAGAAAGATGAGGTGTTCTGCTCCGAGAGATTTAGTCTCAGAAACCCTATAAACGGTCGCTGTAAGTCAGAATCAACTTGATGGCAGTGGTTTAAGGTATAAAGATTAAATGTAAAGCACAGGATTTAAACAAACAAACCCCACTGTAACCCACAGTGCCCAAGACAGGACAGAGTGGAACTGTTCCTTCCGGTTTCCAGTCCGATAAATCTTTATAGAAACAGACAGCCATGTGGAGCAGCTGGGGAGCTTGAGTCACCAATCTCCCTCCTTATTAGCAGCCCAACGCGTATTTAACCCGTAGCACCACGGCTAGGACGTAATAAAAATGCTTCGTGCAAGGATGTCGACAGGAGTCGTCGTACTAGTCTACTGACCCATTTCACATCAGTCACATTTTAGCAGCATTAACAGATAAAAATACACTTCACATATAGCTCAGTGCCTCCTTCACTCTCTCAGATACCTTCTAGTCCTTACTATTTCAAAGGGAGAGAGAGCCCTTCTATAAAAATTAAACTCTATTCTGGAAGGAACTTGGCTCTCAATTCCCAGTTTCTCATTAATACGAACAAAAAGTGATTTTTAAAGTTATTTACATCTTGCAAAGTCCTTTCACATACATTATCTCATTCAATCCTCCAATTGGTCCAATAGAGACTACCAAGAAGACACGTCAGGTTCCCAGCTCTCCATTCCCTGCTGAAGTCAGAGCCAAGGTTCTTTCCTGTGCTCCCTCTATATTCTTCCCACTCCTCTCTACCACATTACCCTGTCATTTCACAGCACCATGAAGCTGCTCTCTGTTTTCCTGCAGAAGATTAGCTCAGTGGCCATGTGACTCAAGGTAGTGTTATGAATGGCTGGTCCAAGATGATCACTACTCTCATTGAGGGAAGGGGGATAGATATCCAGTGCTGTCGAGTTGGTTCTCACACAGACCCTGTATAGGGTTTCCAAGGAGCGGCTGGTGAGTTTGAACTGCAACCTTGTGGCTGGCAGTCCAGTGATGTACGATCATCAGTACTTGGAAACTGTGGGGCTACAGGTGGGAAGAAAAACATGTAGCCAAGAAACTCCCCAATTCACCGAGAGAGTAAAAAGGGAACCTACAGAATGGGCAAAAAAATTTTGCAATGACGTATCAGACAAGGGACTAATTTCTAAAATAGGAAACTCTAAGACCTCTAACAAGAAAAAGGCAGTACCCAATTTAAAAAATGGGCACAGGACATGGACACTTCACCAAGGATGAGATTCGGGCAGCCAATAAAAATATGAAGAAATGGTCACAATCATTAGCCATTGTTAAGTGCTGTCGAGTCGATTCCAACCCATAGCGACCCTGTTTAGGGTTTCCTAGGAGCAGCTGGTGAGCTTGAACCCCCAACCCTGCAGTTCAAACGACTTTGCAGTCTGATGCATTAGCCCACAGCGCCACACCAGGACTCCATTAGCCATTAAATGCAAATCAAAACAACACTGAGATTATCATCTCACACCAACAATAACAGCGAAGTTCAAAAAAGCAGAAGACACTAAATAGAAATACCTTATGATCCAGGAATTCCTCTACTTGGTATATATACATCCACAAGAAATACGAGCCACAACACAAGTAGATAAATGCACAACAAATTCATAATAGCAAAAAGATGGAGACAGACTAAGTGCCCATCAATGGAAGAATGGATAAATAAACTTTGGTACATACATACAATGGAATATATTATGCTACCTTGAAGAATAACAAGGAGGCTACAAGTTACCACATAACATGGATGAACACTGAGGACATTATGCTGAGTGAAATTAGTCACAAAAGGACAAATATTGCATAAGACCGTTACTGTAAAAGTTTAAGATACCCATACAAAGGGGGGTGGCAGGGGGGAAGAATTCTTTGTTGGAAACCAGTGGGGGTGGGATGGAGGGGGCAGTAGAGCACAGGGGAGGGCAATACACGAGGGGGGAGGGGTGGAAGAACAAGGTAGATAGGGGAACACTGAGACAGGTTTGCATGGGCTAAATGGGACAGAGGTAACCAGTGATGCATGCTCAACCTTGGAACAACAGGGCTCTGTGATACAGCGATCAAAGCATAGTCTGAAGAGGGGAAATAATACTAAGATGCTTGTCTGCCTTATGAATATTAGTTTCCCTTGCCTACTATTGTAAAACAGACACTTGTGTGGGATAGAAAGGAATGTTAGGAAACATGATTACAGAAATCTTCAGCCTATAACTGCTTGGAATACCTAAAAGGGGTTCTACAACTTGACTAGTGAAATAGGCCTCTTGCAGAGGAGCCTTTTCAGTGTATAGGACCTTAGGTGGAAACCTGAGCCCCATCCATCCATAACCTTCTGAGGTGGGACACTCCCACCAGAAAGGACAAGCAGACCAGCCTGAAATAGCTAGAGCGACAGATCCTTCAAAGAAGGATCATCAGGAAAAACCCAAAACAAAAATGGCAGTGTAATTGGCTACTACAAAAAAAAACAAAAAACAAGTATCAGACAATTCACAATTTAAAAAAAGCAAATTGTTCTCAAGGCAAACCCCCTTCTAAGACTGAAACTCAAAGGGAACTCATGGGTAGGCATGGAAGCTTGCTGGTGACCACATTGGTCTACTGGTGAGTGGAAGACAGGGAAAGGCAGCAATGAAGAAATGAGCCGAGTTTAACCACATTCCATATACTCCCATAGACCTAGTAATGAGAGAAAAGAGGAAGGGCTGGTTGGTCCAAAGTATGGTGAGACCTGCGGACATAGCCACAGAGGACTAGAGCTGAGAGTAAACCACCCAGCTGATATGAAGTGAGGGGAGGTGCACAAGAACACCCAAACATCACATTCATATCCATACTTATTTAACATATAAATAAACCTCAGAGAACTTCATTCTAGTTTAGTGAGAGCCAGTGCTTCAATATGCTCACCTATGAAAGGTTATCAGAGGTATGAGCCGCAAAAGTATATGGGATTAGAACCAGGAAGGAGGGATACACTTTCTGGAATCTAGACAATTATTCAGAGGAGCAAGAGACAAGTTCTAGTCTAAGTACCATGACAGAAAAAGGGGTAATGAGAGCTGATGTTTTAGGTATTATCTTAAGTATCTATTTAAAGATTATTTGGGATAAGGCAGCCTACACAATGATAAAAAGCTTAAGCTTCCCCAAACACATTTATACACACTGCTCACACACAGTACAGACATTAATGTGATAATTACTCTTGAGTCAAAATACCTTCTCGACTAATTCCTGGAAGCAGCTGAGTTAAAGGTTTGTGTGGCTCAGTCATGTCATTTCTAATGTAAACTGGAATTACGCTGAGAAGTTCCTGACGATCTTCCTCGTGTACAACAGGAATAGATTCTAAAATCAGTTGCATCTGTTCAAGTTCATGTGCACCTGAGATTTAAAAAATCAAAATCAAATACAACATAAATAAAAGCATTCCACAATATTTGCTTAGCTCTCAGTAAACATACTAAAATTATGTGGAACTGGTTTTAATATATCACTTTTATTAGCAGGTTTAACTGACTTAAATATTACCAATTGCTTAAAAAAAAAAAATTCTATTCCCATTAAGGAATAATTTATTTTTAGCCGCTTTGTTTCCATACAGAATCAACTCATGAAGTTGGGCTTCACACTAAGGTATCAGTGAATGCATGACCAATGAATTGAGACATTTAAGAGACTTGGATTCTAGTTTTAGCTATACCACTAATTGCTTGTAAGTTCAGGGAAAATCACTGTAGGATCAGCACCTGACTGTGAACCACAGGTCAGCAGTTCAAACCCACCAGCCACTCCTTGGAAACCCTATTCAGGGTCACTGTGAGTCAGAACCGACTCAAAGGCACTTAACAATAATTAAGAAATGGGAGCGTGGTGGCTCCACAGGCTAAGTTGTTGTTCAGTGCCACTGAGTTGGTTCTGACTCATAGAGACTCTGTACAGGATTTCCGAGGAGTGGCTCGTGAACTTGAACCACCGACCTTGTGTTTCAAACCGACAATGCAGTCCAGCACATTCACCCTCAGTGCCACACAAGTACTGGACCGTAAACCACAAGGTTGGCGGTACGAGTCCACCAGTTGCTCTGTGGGAGAAACATGAGGCTTTCTGCTTCCACAAGGTAATTTTTTAAAGCCTCAGAAACTCTATATATGGTTACTATAAGTTAGAAGTGACTCAACAGTACTTAACAACAAAGAATTAAAAGGGGGAACTTCAGGATAAATGGGCAACTAAAAAACATACCATTTGTTTCTCCACTAATTTCTAGAAATTCAGTTAACATCCAAAGTTGCCTGGATCATCAGCTATTAGCCAGACAGTAATCCAGATACTTGAGGAGAGAGTGGTAAAACAATTGAAGAGTAAGTCCCTAACCTCATGGAGCTTACAATCTAATGAAGGAAGATAGACGATAACTCAGTAAACATATACCATGTCAAAAGGTAACAAATGCTATGAACAAATACAGAGTAAGCTAAGAAATATAGAGAACACAGGGGGAGGTTGAGGATAGGGTTGTTAATTTATATAGGATGGCAGAGGCTAGAATTAAAATGAAACCTGAAGAAAAGTGAGGAATACACCATACATTCATATGGAAAAAGTAAGTTTCAGAAGATGGGAAAATACTACAAAGGTTCAGAGGGCTGAGAGGCACAAGGCACAGTAGAACAAGCAGAGGTGAAGCAGAGTGGCTGGGGAGTAAAAGGGAGAAAAGGAGCAGGTGATGAGATCAGTGCTGGAAACACAGAAACGACACAAACTGACATGTTATAAGCGGAACACTCGAGCTGTGGTAACTAGACCAGAGAAGGCAAACATGGAAACAAGGAGTCCAGTTAGAAGGTCCTGCATTACAACAGGAGATATATGATGGCTGACTTTACCAGGGTGGTAGTAATAAAGTGAGCAGTGAGATTCTAAATAGATTTTGAAAGAAAGTGTCCACAATTATATCAATAGTATAAGACAATACCAACATTCTGGCCTGAGCTGCTGGTTTACCAAGATGAGTAATACAGCAGAAGGACAAAGTGTGAGGGAGAAACATCAGAAATTCTGTTAAATAAGACTTGTCTCTTAGGTGGAGAGATTAAGTAAGAGTTAATGAATCAAAAATTTAGAGGAAAGAGGTCAGGACTGAAGATAGGAATTTGAGAATACTCAGATATAGATGGTACTTCAAGGAATGAAATAAAATTAGATCACCCAGTAAAGAGCCCAAGGACTAACCTGGGATATTCCAACTGAGGGCAAGGTCAAAGGAAAGAATTGGCAAGGAAGCTAAAGGAGACCAGTGACAAAGGAGAAGAACCAAGAGAATGCTATGCTAGAAGATAGGTGAAAAAGTATTTCAAGAAGGAAGCAAAGACTCTGACAAATGAGGATGACTGCGAGTTAGTAAGAGCTCTCAGGTGAACTTGGTGAGTGCAGTTGGGATGGCATGGTGGAAGGCAAAAGTCTCACTTGAGAGGTCAAGAAATCATAGAAGAGCAATTAAAGGCAGCAAGAATGCACTTTTTCAGGAGTTTGACTAGCTGAGGAGGTTTGGGGTCAGGAGAAAATTTTCATATTTTGTTCGACTAAACGTTTGAATTATTGACAGAAACACTCCAGTAGTGGGTGTAAAATGAAGATGCAAGAAAAGAGAAAAAAGTGCTGGATCAAAAACCTGGAGAAGGGAAGAAAAGTAGCTTGAAATGGAATACCAACAGAGTAACAAGCCAGATGCACAAAAGAAATGCAGTGGAAAGTCTAGGGGCACTTCCTGTAAATTACAAAAATCCACAGATTTCCACTTGAGGCCTATACCTAATTAAACACTTAGCTCTTTCTTCATGCCATTTTAATGGAAAGGTTTCACATATATCAATAAAGCACCTCGTAAAGCAAGAAGAGAATCACCACCCAGATCTTGCAATCATTTCAAAAATTCTTACTGATTACTGTTTCAAATTTACATGGGTTTAAGATAAAACCATGCTTAGAGTAATTTTTGTTATTAAAAATTCTTTATACTGCCCTACATCAACAACGTCTGATTATGCCAAATGGATTCTGGCCGCACTTCACATGACTCTGGAGCATCACCTAATAAGACTTCAATTTGTTTTCTGTATTTTTCTGATAATGCATTCATCACTGTAATGGCTTTAAAACATGTCCAAATTCTTTGATACTCTGCCCTTCTACAGGCAAAGTGAAATTCCTGTCCCCTTGAGTGTGAGAAGTGCTAATCTCAAGGCTGGCTGTTTGAACTCACCCAGTGCTTACACAAAAGAGAAGACCCGGTGATGTGTTTCAATAAAGCCTGTTATTGTTATGATTCAGTCACTTCTGACTCATAGCGACCCTATAATAAGGGTTCTGAGGAGCAGCTAGTGGGTTTGACACGTTGACCTTGTGGTTAACAAGCAGTTCAGTGCTTATCCTATAATGCCACGCCAGGACAGCCAGAAAAACCATTTAGAGCAGCTCTACTCCATCACAGTGGGTTGCCGTGAGTAGGAGGCCAACTCAATGGCAGCTAACAGCAATAAGGAATAACAGCAAAAATGAAAACAAAAAAAAAAGGGGTTAAAAAAAATAAAAACAACCCACAGAATGGGAGCAAATATTTGCAAATAATTTATCTGATAAGGAATGTGTATCCAGAATACCTAACAAACTCTTCTAATTCAGTAATTAAACAGACAAATAGATCCCAAATTTTAAAATGGGCAAAGGGTCTGGATATACATTTCTCCAAAGCAAATACACAAATGGTGAATACATGAAAAGATGCTCAATACCAGTTAGTCATTAAAGGAACGTAAATCAAAACCACCGTAAGATACTACTTCACACCCATTAAGATGGCCACACTCAAAAAGAAATAAGAAGTGTTCTCTGAAAACGTGCAGATATTGGGCAGTGCCAGTGGGAAACCAGAGGCTGTGAATTAACAGTCTGGCACTTTTTCAAAAGGTTAAACTAGCATTGCCGTGTGACAGGGAAATTCTACCGTAGATACATAGGCCTGCTTTATTTTATTATTCTGCACTTTACTGTGCTTCACAAACAGAAGATCTTTTGGCAACCCCTGTGTCAATCGGTACCATTTTTCCAACAGCATGTTTTTGTGTTTATCTCAGTCAGAAGCTAATAATTCTCACGATATTTCAAACTTTTTCACATTACTACTGCGTGCTTTAATAGACTATGGTATAGTGTAAACACAGCTTTTATATATATTAGGAACCACCATCACTAAATTGTAGTGTGGCACGCTTTAATGCGATATTTTATTTTTTGTATGAGGTGTGTCTGAGGTATGCTTGTACACAAAGAATGAAAATCTATTTCAAACGAGACATGTACACATGTTCACCGAAGCATTATTCATGAAAGCCAAAAAGTAGAAACAGTCCAAATGCCCATCAACGGATTCATGAATAAACAAAATGTGGTATATCCGTATTGCTGTTGTTGTTGTTAAGTGCTGTTGAGTTGGTTCCAACTCACAGCGACCCTGAATAAGGTTTCTGAGAAGCAGCTAGTGGGTCTGAACTGCTGACCTTGCAGTCCAGCACATACAGTAGAATATTATTATGCCATAAAAAGGAATGATACACACTACAACATGGACAAACCTTGAAAACAGATTAAGTGAAAGAAACCAGTCACAAAAGGCCACATATTTTACGATTTCATTTATATGAAACATCCAGAATAGGCAAATCTATTGAGCTAGAAAGTATACTAAGTTATAGCTAGAAGGTGGGGGGAGGAGGGAATGGAAAGTGACTGCTAATGGTTGCAAGGTTTCTTTTAAGGGAGATGAAAATGTTTTAAATTAGATTGATGTGCAAATTGTCCAGCCCTGTGAATATACAAAAACAGTATAGTTTAAATGGGTGAAAATGTAAGGCTATGAATTTTCTCTCAATAAAACTTTTTTTTGGTTTTCTCCTTGCTTTTCACTCATTCTGAATGGGGAAGTCAGTTGTCACACTGTGAAAACACCCAAGCAGTCCTATGGAGAGAGAGCCCCATGCAGTGAGGAACTGAGGCCTCCTGCTAACACTCATGTAAATATACAATCTTAGAAGTGGATTCTCATTCCCCATTAAGCCCTTAGATGATGGTAGCCCAACATCTTAGGGCTAAGAGAATCTGAACTAAAACCATGCAGCTAAGCCATTCCCAAATGCCTAATCACAGAAATGGGCAGAATAAATATTTGCAGCTTAAGTCATTAACTTTTGGGGTAATTTGTTATGCAGCAACAAAGGATACAACAGTTATTTTATGTATGCCAAAAAAGATATGAATATGAATATAAATGCTAGTAACAATACTGTTCCTAGGAAAAATTCAATCCACTTAACCATTTTATTTCCAGGAATCACTAGTATTTTCCCAACCGAAACCCAACCACAATCCACTATCACAGCGTGAGAAAAATTATTATACAGGATGGGTTAATGTTATATATGCTGAACAATGTTAACAGGTATCTTCATTTAAAAAAAAAGTTGAAGGGCATCAAGTATCTTCATTAAAAAAAAACAAAAGAACAAAACTGCTGAAGGGCATTTTCTTGAACAATGCTCCTCACCTATGTACCCTGATACTTTTGTTAATCTTTCTTTTGTAAACAGACTACACACCCAGTCCCTTCCTTTTGCAATGAATACAAGCTGGGAATGAAGAGAAGGCCACTCTAAAAACTGGTTAGAAAGAAAAGAAAGTCATGTCAAAAGAGAAGAAAGGTCCTAGACAGCCATCAAGTCACTTTTCTAAGTGAAAAACCGCCCCAAACCAGTTGCCACTGAGTTGACTCTGACTTAGACACCACTGTGTGTCAGAGTAGAACTGAACTGTGCTTCATAGACTTTCCAGTGGTTGAGTTTCTTTGGAAGCAGATTAACAGTCTTTCTTCATAGGTACCTCTGGGTAGCCTCAAATCTCCAACCTTTTGGGTAGCAGCCAAGCCATGTTAGCGGTTTGTACTCCCACAATCCTTTAGCACCCCACTGTTTCCTAACTTCTCAAATGAAAACTCCTCTGCCTACTTTCTACAAGACACTATTCTGGCTTCATCTTACTCAGCCATCACTATCTTAATTATATTATTCAATATCTTGTTTTCATCAAACTTTCCTCACTGATTCATGGACACACCAGAATCATGCTTTTATTTATATGTTACCTTTAAATAAATACTATTTTCTTCTTTTGCCCTTTATCAAAATTCATTACTCCTATGTAGTGAAGTCCTTTTGATTCTTTTGTGCCTTCTATTCTAACCAGCACTGATGTTTACAGCTCTTATAGTCTATATTTAATAATTTTACAGAAATTCATACTTTGCATTATCTTTTCCCATACTGAATAAGCTCACTCTCACAAGTCCTTAGGACTTCTTTGTAGCACTAAGCCTAGCAAGAAATTGGTTGTTCTGGTAGGTCACAGAAGTCAGACAACAGGGGTGATGACGGATGATTATGAGGAATTGCTAGATATTACACAATAAAAAATCTTAAAGGAAGTGAGATAACATTAACAGCACTATGCAACCCAGGCATTATTTTACACAGATTGCCAACAAGTATTATGGGCCCACAAAATAGAAAATTATGTTTATGAATTAAAAAATAAACAAATTCTGACTAAATTAGATGACCAAATCTGTACATATCTGATTAAGTTTTATCAATGTTTAAAACAGCAGAACACTACATTTTAATTTTAAATAAATCTTGTTCCACAGATGAATACAAAATTATTACTCTTTGGGACAACTTAATTTTTCTCCCCATATGTTTTTAAATTTCTAACCTGCAAAGAGGGTTTTACCAGTCAGCATTTCGGCAAAGATGCAGCCTGCAGCCCACATGTCAATGGCTTTAGTATAGTTATTAGGCGAAAGTAAAAGACGTAGAGATCTGTACCATTTAGTAACCAATCCTTCAGAAAGATGACCCTAAAAAATAAAAAAACATACTTTACTTTAGCCAAACTACAGAATATAACACTTGATTAATTAAAGAATTCATCTAAAAATATAATAATTGTGAAATCCTAAAACAATGGTATTCATTGCTAAGCCTGGTTTCAAGTTTCAAGGCTCATGCACCTTCTTAGGCTGAAAGCAGCTAAACTTCTCCTGGGAAATAGCTCTAAGATGACATCCACATGAAGTCAGCTGATCAAAATGCACTGTGAGAATTCAGTGTTAACTCTGGGCCATGCATTCAAAGCACAGTTCAGAGCAGGAGCAAGAAAAAGTAGTGATATTTCAGGTGATTGGGAGGAGGACAGGGAACAGCCAGAGTTGCAACTTATGAACCAGTGCAACATACTTTCTGGTAAGTCACCCAGGGGACCTGGCTCTATCAGAGATCTTGTTCCTAATCAATCTATTTTAATACATTAGAGAGTTGTCAATAAAAATACTTATACACATACACTGACTTAATCTTTAAAATGCTGAAAAATCACGAAAGTAGACATCAACTCCATTTTTACAAGTGTGAATACCGAGAAAGATTAAGTAAGAGATTTGCCTTAAGGTCATATAGTTAGTTAGATGTGGATATGACACTCAATTTTAGATAGCATGACCCTTAGTTCTTGTTTACTATAGGATAAGCACTGGATCAAAAGGTCAGTTTGAACTATAAGGTCAGCGGTTCAAACTCACCAGTCAACCCTTGGAAACCCTATACATGATCCCTGATGGCACTAACAACAAACCCTGAATTCTGTGTTCTTTCCACTCTTCTTTACAATTACCCATCTAAACAATGGAGTCATCCATTTCATTGTAGTACTCAGTTTGTGTTCGTTTTTAAAATATTAAGATATATTTAATCGAAGGTAATTCATATGAATGAAAAGTTTTGGGTGTGCTTGTGCTATGGGAAGTCAAGGTCTCTTAGGGGACACAAATAGTTTGTGCTTGACTGCTAACCTAAAGGTTGGTGGTTGAAGCCCACCCAGTGGAACCATGGAAGAAAAGGTCTGGCATCTGCTTCCATTAAGATCACAGCCAAGAAAACCCTATGGAGCAGTTCTACTCTCTAACACACGGGGTCTCCATGAGTCAGAATCAACTCAACAGTAACTAATACCAACATGGAAAGTCACGTTAGCAGGATTCCTAAGGTTCACCACAACCAAAGCAGTTACACTTACATTGTACACATCAGGGTCCCAGATTAAGATTTCATTTGGGTTTGTTTGGAGGATGTTATTAAACTTTTACTAAGGCAAGTTGCTGCTCTAGAGGAAAGCAGCTAAAGATCCTTTTGGCTACTCTTAGTGTCTATTTTATTTTTATGGACTATTTACATTTCCAATTAAATTGTTGTTGTGAAGCTTGCTTAAACATGGCATAACTAAACAATCCAACTCAAAGAGACAGAAAAGCTACCTTTAGATAGGACTATACTTATGTCTCAAACAAATAAAACTTTTAAATAAGGGAGAATTCCAGTATCTTTTAGTTACTCATCATAAGTAACCATATACCTTTTGGGAATTTGTATATAATTAGGATCCCACTCCACCTTTGTTTCAAGATTGTGAAAGAAAGTAGAGCTATATCAGATAGTAAAGTTTAATACAACTGACAAAGCAATTTTGCCACATATGCAAAACATAAGTACCTAGAGTAGGTGATATATATCAGTTTAAAGACCTGTCCCGGCTGACTTTGCACATACCTTGTGGGAATAATGGGGATCCATGATCCGTGCAAGACCAAAGTCACCTATCTTCAGCACCAAGTCTTCAGTATTAATGAAAAGATTAGCTGGTTTGAGATCTCTGTGCAGGACGTTTGCAGAGTGGATGTACTTGAGCCCACGTAGCAGCTGATACATGAGAAGCCTGGCATGCTCCTCCAGTAAAGGGCCCTGCTCCAGCACATTAGCCAAGTCTGTCTCCATGTACTCCTGAACAATGTAAACACTGTTCAGTTCCGTAAGAGAGCCCACATCGTCTGTTAACTGGCTTCCACTGGGACCAAGAATTTCAAACACTTTCACAATGTTATCATGGTCTAGTCTTCTAATAATTTTGATTTCACGTAGAGCATGTTTGACACTCTGGGGATCAGTAAGGACAATTTTCTTGATGGCTACTCTTTTGTCACAGTCATTGTCTACAGCACAAAAAACCAAGCCATTGCCTCCACAACCCAATGGTTTTAAGTCCATATACCTAGAGCCCAGATCAAAACCATGAATGTTCATGAGACTTTCAAATTTCTCTGCCATTTTGAAACCCCTACTATTGCCTTTTCCTTTCGAACTGTTGAACTTGTGTAAACAAGGAAGAAAACCGGCATCAAAAGGAAAGATCTTTCAAAAAGGGAGAAGAAAAATAATTTTGCTTCCACACAAAGATGGTTTCTTGATGTTCATTGCATATGCCAACCAGGCCCGTTGAGTTCCCCTTAGATTTAAAGCTCAAAAAGCTTTACTCATATTGAGAATTAAAAAGATTGCAGTACTCATAGTTCATGAAAGGGGCAGCAATTCTGCAGACATTTAAAGAAAACACTCAACAAACTCAAACGGAATGAAATGACATACTATGCACTCAGATTTACTGTGCTAAACAATTGAACATTTAACAAAAATGTGAATAAATATGCACACAACAGGCTTCTATGAACATTCTCCTCACAGTGCAGATACATTCAGTGTTGGACTTGTCCTGAGCAGCATCTTTCTAAGGTGCTGGTGAGCACTCTTTCTGTTTCGCTTCTTTCTTCCTTTGTTGCTATATATTTCAACAGGAAGCCCTGGCTGCTGTTGGTTAACAGATGTCTTTTGTTAGTGATCAGGTGGCTCCAGCTCACCACAATCACAATCAAAGCTACCGTCCATCTTACTCTGATACAACCTAAGGGATGAGAAAAAGAAGAAAGAGTCACCACTGCAGGAAATGCACTTTTCTTCAACTTTAATAAATGCCAAGAATTATTTTATATATATTTACCATATTACCACATTAAAAAAGTGCCAAGAACTGTGTATGTAGCTATAAACTTACACTCAATAGGTGAAAACAATATGCTTAATGAAAAATATCTTTTATATTGTAAGCAACTCACATTTACCCAGGCTCTAGATCTCACCTTACTAGATTCTTTACAACTTAGTCTCATTAAGTTGTACCACTTCTGAAATACCAAGAAGTAGAGAGAAAAGAGTAGTACATAATATTTTAACAGGGCTCTATAGAGTTTTCTGAAGGATAAAGTATTAGTAACTTTCTTTAAAAGAACATATGTGGGGGCTTCTAACACTTGTGAAAAAAATGCCATTTTTTCATTCTATTTTCCACAAACTTTTTGAAGCCCCCACATTAAAAGCAGCCTACCATATGTTAATGTGCATTTATTAAACATGCCTATCAATAGTAATTGAACAAAAAAATGAGATAAATTTGCAAAGCACACCTCCCCAAATTGATATGTGAGCCTGAACAATGAATTGTTGTCGTTGTGAAGTGCCGTAGATTCGAACAGTGAATAAACCTATGAAAAAGTGTTTTAACTTCACTGGTAACCAGAAAAAATTAAAATTACCTCACGAAGATAACATTTCCAATTTGAAAAACATTTTTCAGTTTGTTACATAAAGTGAGGAATTTAGAAAAATAGAAACTTTCACACAGCACTGATGGGAATTTAAATTAGTAAAAGAATTCTAAAGAGCACTTTGGTATAAATAAGTAAATAGACAGACGGCATACTTTATGACCTGGCCATTTTCCTTCCAGGAATACTCCCTAGAGAAATGCTTGCAAAGGAACATACAGAGGTTCTTCTTTTAATATCAAAAAATTAGAAACAGTCTAAACCTTCAACAGTAAATAAATGAGTAAATATCTTCAAGTTATATTTACTTGAAGATTTATTTGAATGACTTAACTATTAAAGGTAGATAACTCGTACTATACCAAAAGCACAACCAATATTTAACAAGCACTCCAGTGTGGTGCTGTAGGCTAATGCATCAGATTGCAAAGTCGTTTGAACTGCAAGGTTGGTGGTTCAAGCTCACTAACTGCTCCTTGGAAACACTACCACAGGGTCGTTATGGGTCTGAATTGACTCGGCAGGCACTTAACAACCACAGTGTTACCAGTACATTAGGTAATGTTCTTGGTGTGGAAATACAGTTTAAAAAAAAAAATCCCTCCCACTCATGGAGCTGATACTATAGTGAAGACCAGCCAACAAGTAAAGAAAATATGCAGATGTCGGGCAACAGTAAGTGCTGTGTAAAAAAATAAAGCAGGAGAGAGTTGGGATAGGAAGGGTGGTCAGGGAAAGCCTCTCTGATAAAGTGATGCTATTAGAACAAAGCTCTAAAAGTGGAAGTAAGGGAATGTGTGGGCCATAGGCATGACTGTTGAGTGCCGTGGAGTCAGTTCCAACCCACAGTGACCCTGTATAGGATTTCCAAGGAGCTCGCAGTTCAAACCAACTTTGCAGTCCAGCGCATTAGCCCACAGCACCACACCAGGCCTCCACAAGGATAACTAGAGGAGAAAGTGTTCCAGACAGGGAAACTAACACATAATAGTCACTGAGGAGAGAGAGAAGTGTGCATCTCATGTCTGAGAACCAACAAGGAAGGCAGCATAGATTTTACTTAAATGTCTCTGCATGTAAGACAAGAACTACAGCATCACTCTTTATTTTTTATACTTTTCGTTGCTGTTGGGAGTCCTGGTGTAGCGCTGTAGAATAAGCACTAGACCACAAGGTTGGTGGTCCAAACATAACAGCTGCTCCTCGGAAACCCTATACAAGGTCGTAGGAGTCAGAACCAACTTGATGGCACTTAAAACCACAATTTCATTCAGCATAACATTCTCTAGGTTCATCCATGTCAGGAGATGTCTTGCAGATTCCTTGCTTTTCTTCATTGCTGCATAGTATTCCATTGTGTGTATGTACCAAAGTTTGTTTATCCGTTCTTCCACTGATGGGCATTTAAGCTGTCTCCATCTTTTTGCTACTGTGAATAGTGGTGCAATGAACATCAGTGTGCATACATCTATTTGTGTTCTGGTTCATATCTCTTGTGGATATATACCAAGTAGAGGAATTGCGGGAGAAAGATGAGGCTTTCTGCTCCCGTAAAGATTTGCAGCCTCGGAAACCCTGTACCGGGTCGCTATGAGTCGGAACCGACTCCACATAACCACTAACCACCACCAAGATATTTCTATTTCCAACTTTCTGAGAAAGTGCCACATTGTTTTCCACAGTGGTTGAGCTATTTTACAGGCCCACCAGCAATGCAGGAAAGTCCCAGTCTTTCCACACCCTTGGCCAACATTTGCTATTAATGCTGGTGTGTGATGAAATCTCGTTGTTGTTTTGGTTTGTATCTGTCAGCTAATAACCATGAACATTTTTTCATTCGTTTGTTGGCTGCCTGAATTATCTTCAGTTTGGTGAAATGTCTGTTCATGCCCTGTGCCCAGTTTTTAATTGGGTTATCTTTTTTCTTATAGAGCTGTTGTAGTTTTCTATAAATTTTAGACATCAGTTCATGTCTGGTAAGTCATTGTAAAAAATGTTTTCCCTTTTACTCTTCTGGCATAATCTTTTGATGCACAGAAGTGTTTAATTTTTAGGAGGTCCCAGTCATCTATTTGGTCTTCAACTGTGAGTTTTTATAATGTTTTACTTAACATCACTGTTAAATAAAAGGTGTTCATTGCTGATTTTTTATCTGAAGCTTCTTATCAAACCAAAACCAAACTCACTGCCATTAAGTCAATTCTGACTCCACACCCTTATAAAGACTATAGATCTTTAAGGGAGCAGACAGCCTCATTGTTCTCCCACAGAACAGCTGGGAGGTTTGAACCTGCAGTTAGCAACCCAATGCCTAGTCCAGAGCACTACCAGCTACCAGGGTTCCTTAGTATAAGTGTATATATACACACAATGTGTTTATAAAATAATGTGTACATATTATTTTCTGGTTGGGTCTGAAAGAATTGGAAATAAGATACAGTATTCCTTTATTCAAAGAATTAGCTATTTAAAGGCAATGATCAACTATGAAATTATGATGCAATAAAGCAGCACATTCTGAATTTTAAGTAATGGATTTCAATCACCTTCAGATGTGCCTTAAGTAGACTGCTAGGAGATTCTGGGCAAGATGGCAGAATAGGCAGACGAAAGATGTAACTCCTATCCTCCCATCCCCACCCCACCCCCGTGCCCCTGGTGACAAGAGGTGTGGCTCACTCCTACCCTCATCTACCAGCACAGACCTTGCTCTCCAGAAGTTCGGAAGGTTGGAGCCCCATGGTTGTGTGCCATGCCTGTATGCGCAAGAGACCAGCTGAGAAGCTTTGGTGTCTGCATTCAACCAGACACAGTTTAAGATCTACAGAACCTGCAAAGCCATCAGACCAGCATTAATCTAGCGGAAACCCACCACCAGTCACCCTACCCCCAGTTGCCCTGTGGTCTTCCTAACAGATAATGAAACCATCTCCATCAAGGGCCTCCATGAACTACTTCCAAATGAGTGTTTTGAACACAGATAAATCTCCACTGAGGGCCAGGAATTCTGCTGTCACATCCCTCCCACACCCACCTCATGAGCTCATTGGCTGCCAGGAGCTCCCCAGAGTTTTCTCCTCTCTAAGTCTAACAGATGCACTGGCTTGTTTTTTCCTTCGGTTGTTTTGTGGTTGTTTGTTCATTTGTTCTTCTCTTTCCATTTTTTATCCTGTCTTTGTTTCTGCTTTTCCTTCTTTTATTCTGTTTTTCATTTCCTCTCTTCTTTCTTTTCCCCTTTCAATCCTTTTGTTGTTGTTGTTACGTCAACTCATAGTGCATGACCCTGCACAGGGTTTCCGAGGCTGCAAATCTTTACGGGAGCAGAAAGCCTCATCTTTCTCCTCTTTCGCCCATGGAACAGCTGGTAGTTTTGAACTGTCGACCTTGAGGTTCGCAGCCCGATTCCTAACCTCAATCCTTCTTTACTACTCTCAATTTTCATTTTCCAAAAGTAGTTTTTTGTTTTGTTTCATTTTATCTCTTACTTTTGTCTTCTACAGTTCCATTTTCTGTCCCTCTTTTTTTTTTTAGGTTTTTATTGTGGATTGAGTGAAAGTTTACAAGGCAGATCATTAGTTTTACATTCAACAAATCATACACCTTGTTTCGTTACAATGATTATAATCCCCTCCATATACCATCAGTTACCAGTAGTTCGCTCTATTCACTTTATTTTTTATTTTTTTTATAAACACTCAGGCACATGTATTAATTTACACCACCAAAGGGCACATTCTGCAAGTCTGCCTCCTGGCCACCATCTTAGTCCCTCTCGTCCCATGAATCTAGAGTCCTTTGCTGCTCTCTCTCTCCATGTCCCCATCTCTGCCTCCATCTCTGGTGTCACTGCTTCTCTGGATAAGGTCCGGCATTCTGCTCGCGCTCTTCCCTTTTATGGTCCTAAGGTCTTCTGTTTCTGGACTGTAAGATTAACTACACTCCCGTTCTTGTTACAAAACTTCTACCTCTACAACTGTGACAATCGCAATTAGACATGATAACAATTACTACTGAATCATAAGAATCTTATCACCGTCTCTTTTAACCAGATCCATCTAGACAAGATGAAAACTATTCAATGAGGTGGCTGTTACATTTTTAATTTCTTCTTTCTTTACTATTTTCTTTAAAAGGAAAAAATTGCCATCCAAGAATCATACACCCAGCAAAGCTGTCCCCCAAATACAATGGCGAAATGAGAGCATTTCTAGATAAGCAGACATTAAAGGAATTTGTAATGACCACATAAACTTTATAAAAAATACTAAAGGACGTTCTTTGGACTGAGAATCAACAACAGCAGACAACAACCTGAATATAAGACATCACCACCCAGAACTCAATCCAAATGTAGAACTATTTAAAGTAAAACAAATCTAACCATAGATGCAAGTTTATAATGAAGTCAACTACAAAGCAAAAAAAGAGAATACTGGAGATATAGACTTCAACATGTCAAGGAAGTCGAGTTGATTTCAAAATAAAATACTGCTTTAAACAGGGAAAAAACTAATAAATTACAGGGCAACGTCAAAGAAAATGAATACACCTTCATATCAAAATAAAAGAGGAAAATCAGAAAGATTTTGTAAACAACAGAAATTAAAATGAAAAGAAAACACACAAACAAAATGAACTCAGTGCAGAAAATTATGTGGAACAAAGAGACCAGCAACACCAACAATGGAGGGGAAAAAAAAGGAAGAGAGAAAATCCACAAAATGACAGCAATCAATTTTTAGCTACTGTTAATTGTACTCAATGTAAATGGATTCAATGCACTGAATTCCATGCACCGTCTAGAAACACAGAGTAGCAGAATAGATAGGAAAGTAGGATCCTTCAATATGCTGTCCACAAGAGACACAACAAAAAGATGGAGACAGCCTAAATGTCCAACAACAGAACAATGTCTATAAACAAAACTAGAACATATACACAGTGTAATATTATGCAACGGTGAAGAATAACAGTGAATCTGCAAAACACCTTACATAACATGGATGAACCTGGAGTACATTATGCTAAGTGAATTAGTCAATCACAAAAAAAACAAATATTGCATGAGATCATTGTTGTAAAATGCTATCTATTTTTACAAATGTTGACATTTCCTATTCCCTACCAAATATTCTGAAGCCCTGGTGTGGCACTGCAGGATAATGCACTGGACCACAATGTCAGTTTGAATCGCAAGGTCAACAGTTCAAACTCACCAGTGGCTCCTCGGAAACCCTATACAGGGTCTCTGTGAGTCAGAAGCAACTGGACGGCACTTAACAACAACCAAATACTCTAAGAAAACAGTATTTTTAAAAGGCTCTAGTATTTCTACTTTTCTAGTCTCTACCTGAAATAGAAAAGGAGCTCTGCTAGCATAGTGGTTATGAGTCCGGCTGCCAACCTCAAGGTCAGCACTTCAAAACTATCAGTGGTTCCGCAGGAGAAAGATAAGGCATTCTGCTCCCATAAAGATTTACAGCCTTGGAAACCCTGTGTAGGGTCACTGAGTTGGAACTGACTCCATGGTACTTTAACAACCACCACCACCTGAAATAGAATGTTCACACCTACCTTCTTGCCTTAATGTAGGCAGTGCCTTAAAACAATCAAGTTGGAAGTTTTCAATAAATGTATACTTTAAGTTAGTTTTAAAGATTCCAATTGAAATCAGAGTAAAAAGCTCTTAAGTTCTCTCTTAAGTTTCTATTTCACTGATAGTACAATAATGTTCAGTCACATTTAAATAATGCTTTGGCAAAAACACCAGCACTAGTAACTTACAGACTAGCACTAGAACACAAACTGCAGCCACAAAACTGAGATGCCTAATCCAACTCCTCCTTCCAGGTTTGCCATAATAAATTTTGGTCAAGAACAAGTAGCATCACAAACCAGAAACATTGACAAGGATGCAAGCCCATACCAGAAATCTCAATGACTGGTCAACAAAACAGAAGATGGGAGTGGGTAAGGAGCTAGTACCTAGACTGAGAATTCCAGAGTCCTCATGATACACTCAGATATTGAAGAGTCTATCAAAAAATTTTGAATAATCTTTCCAGAAACACGAGACCACTCTAAAGAGAGAAGGGAATATTTATTAACAAAATTGTAATTCCTCTTGAGGATTGTACCAATAAAAGACAATCTGAGGACGCCCATGCTTACTCTTAGTTTCCCCATTATCACACCTTGACCATTACAGCAGTTTATATTCCAAATCTTGATCTCTCCAACCACTTCCATCTTGCATGTAATGATGGAGCACTTTAACCTGAAGAATACTTGCAGGTACAACTCAACTGGACCAACATCCACATCAATAACCTGTGCCAATGTCCCATTTACACTATTTCCTCCATCTTCTTTATGTTCAAGGCTTAGACTCCAGGAAGAACTAGTGCTCCATATTTCTGCTGCACTTTTCACACATTTCAAGGAAGGAAAAGGACAGCTAAGACAGACAGTAACTTAAAATTATCCTCTCCAGTATCCTTCCAATTTCTCTGCCTCCAAATAAATGTCACTCATTTTTAACAAACACAATGCTGATTCTTGTGTTGCTTCAAGAGGATTACTTTTATTTAGCTGGGTCAGCATTGTGTCTTTAACAATTTGATGAATAAAATGAATGGCAGAGAAGGATTTATTCTAGAATGAAGTTTCCTTGATCTTTACCTTTGGTCTTCTTTCAGTGATCTTCCATAACCCAGAAGTCTAAAAGCTCCCATGCAGGCCAGACTGTACCATTTCTCTGTAACTGCTTAGTCACAAATGTCTCCTGCCCTGTCTCTATGCCAAAAGAAAGATGGAAAAGACAGTATGCCTTCATTCTCTCCTGTTCTTCCCATTCTACAGAAATTGGCTTTCCTTTTCTTCTTACCCAGCAACAATTTGGCCTGTATCAGCAGAAAGGAAGTCTGGATGTATAAAACATGTTTGAGGTGAGGGTCTTAATATGAAGCTAACTTTCCTGGTTTCCTCTTCCCCCATCCAGGTTGGATGCTGACTTGGGTTATCTGGCGGCCTGCTCACTCACTGAGAGCACCTGCACTTCCCATACCACCCCCAATCCTCAACCACTCTTGCCTATTTTGTTCTTCTCCCAAGTCAAGTGAGTAATCTGAGTCAACTGGAATCCACCCAGTTACACATCTCCCTAGCCAAGAAACCAGTTGCTTTTGGAGAGAAGAGAAAGAGTGAGCTCTACTTATGTTCATCTAGAACTGTCTCCTAACCCTGGCACAGAGAGGAGTTGTTATAGCAACTTTACCCATCTCAAGCTTTCATCAAAGCTACTCAATTTCTAGAGCAGAGAAGGCCAAGGGTTATCTGCTTGCTCACATGCACTCTTGACAGAGTCTTTTCTCCTAACGCAGTCCTAATGTTGATGAGATAGCACTTTCAGGATGTGGACCTCAAGAAGACTGGCAGTGCTAACTAGTAGCAGTGATAATTTTAGCAATTTTGGGGAGAAGGGTTTTTAAAACAACAAAGTCATACAGAATTGGCCTTAGATGGATCAATAACTACTTTGAGCTACAGACACAAAACTTCAAAGCCTGACAAAGATACTTATATGATATGTAACAAAGTATCCAACTTAAAAACAATAAAAACATTAAAAAAAAAAATCCACTTCTCTATTCCAAACTTCTGTTCTTAAGTTATCTAAGTCCTTGCCTAAACACATTTTAACATTAAGGTTTTCATTTATGTTGGACTATTTATAAAAAGTCATTATTTTTGAAATGTCATCATGTTTATTTTGTTGCTCATCCCTAAATGTAAATGTTTTAGGGTGTGCCCAGGATGGAATACCAAAACTTCACAGACTAGAAAAGCAAGTTGTCAAAGAATCTAAAGACCCTTCCAATTCTAAAGTCTGTAATCTGCAAAAGCACAAACAAGTTTTATTTCATTGGGTTTTACTATAAAGCTTTTATAATAGTACGCCTAAAATGGGAAAGATACTATGAAACTGATATATACGGAACTTTAAACTTTAAAATCAATTCCTTCTACAGATTCATGGCTAGAGATGGAAAATAATGGACAACCTCTCATCCCATTTCCTATATTCCTCTTGCCCAAGCTTTCATTTCTAAAGCTCCTCACCTAATTAACATTAAGGAAACATTGGAACAAACATAGGATCAACTGACATGTGGCAGCCTCTTCCCGTAAGTGCCACTGGACATCTAAGAATTCCAACCTGATAAAAAATTCTCAGTGACTTATAACAAAGGAAGTCCTACTCATGCCATATGTCCAACATAACTGTCACCTAAACTGTTGAAGTAGCTGCCATCTCTATTGATGACACTGTACAAAAAGAAAGAGAAGCGGGACGACCGCACTGCACTGTTCCTAAAGCTTCCATCCAAAAATGACAGCTTACTTCTACTCACATTTTACTGACCAAAAAGCAAGTCATATAGTCACATCTACTTCAAAGGAGTGTTGCTAAGTGTTGTCGAGTTGGTTGCCACTAAGTGCAATCCTGTATAGAGTATCCGAGGAGTAGCTAGTGGATTTGAACTGCTGACCTTGTGCTTCCAACCCAAGTGCTGATCCTATAGTGCCACACCAGGAGTCCACTTCAAGGGAGCAAAACACAAAATCCCAAAATGAGTCCAGAAGCAAAGAGAACCAGGACATTTTGAACAGCTTTAACTGACTAAATAAAACAGTTTTGACTGTTTCATCCATCCATTACATTTCCATGCAAGAAAACTGTACTGAATGCTTACCATGTGCCAGGTATTGTTTTAGGCATTAAGGTATACTGGCTGCTGCATGAAACTGAGGTCAGTTTCCACTCATAACGATGACCCTGCATACAGTTTCGAAGGCTGTAAATCTTTATGGGAGCAGAAAGCCTCATCTTTCTCACAGAGCATCTGGTGTACTCCAACTGTTGACTTTGTGGTCAGCAGCCCACTGTGTAACCCACTATACCACCAGGACTCCTTGCATTAAGGTACAGACAGGGTCAAATAGTATTTAAAATAAAAATCCTGATCTCATGGAACAGTGTAATAGATTCAGTTCTATCCAACTTTCTTCTCTCAATTGTATTCTCTTAACCTAATCTTTTGTCATCCTTCCCCATTATATTTAATCCCCTTATTCAGACCCTCTTTAAATTTCCAGGGTGTCATTCCACTCCCCTCTTTTGTAGCTCTGAGTTAAAGTAAAAGACGACAGGGACTAAGTTTCACAGATAATTTCAGAGCACAGGAATTCCCATGGTAGGTACCCTTTTCTACTTGGCAGTAGGAAGCTTGGAAAAGACAAATCCTATCATCAATGAAGGGGAGCTCAGTAGCTTCATACAGTAAACACTGGACTGCAAACCACAAGGTCACCAGTCATTCTGTGGGAGAAAGATAAGGCTTTCTGCTCCCATTAAGATGTAAAGACTTGGAAAGCCTATACAGGGTTGCTATGAGTCGGAACTGACTTGCTGGCATTTAACAACAACATCCTTAATGAAGGAAGGATTTCTTCATGAGTTAACAAAGATCCTAGATAGGTCACTGCCCTTCCCAGACATTCCCCAGGACCACCTCATCCTGTAATGTATACATGTTGTTAAGTACCATCAGGTCGGTTCCTACTTGTAATGATCCCATACAGGATTTCTGAGTGGCTGGTGGGTTTGAACTGTCGACCTTGTGGTTAACAGTTCAGTGCTTAGTCAACAGCACCACAACACAGGTCTGCTAATAGTAGAAAGCAAGCTGCCGACTTCAGCTCATTCAGACTGAATAACAAACACACTTTCACTATGCTCTTGTTTTGTTTTGTTCTGGGGTGGGTGGGGGATTGTGTCCTATGTAACCAGGCAAACTTGGTTTTCAAAAAGTCCTACCAGCCTGTATAGTACCAAGGAGACACCATAAAGGACCTTGGCTTTACTCTCATTTTACTCTTCATTCCATTCTAACATGGTGTGTAGTATCTACCACCACAACTTTCCAAACTGGCCATCAAATATAATTGTTGTAGTTGTTATGGTAGGCCAGGTGAGGATCGGAAGAGTTTTGGTTTATACATAAGCAGTCTCAGCAGCTGCTCATTTCTAATCAATGTTGTAAATGTATCTATTACATAACTTTGGTAATTCAACTTTTTACAGGTATACAGCTAACTAACAGCAATGACGATAATCAGATATACATACAATCCTACACTAATCGATACAAATTTCCCACCACTGTTATCTTCTCTTACTCTCTCACCCTTAGTAAACCACCAATGAACAAACCTTGGTCTCTATACATTTGCGTTTTTGTCTTTTTATATAAGCAAGGTCAAACAATAGGTGTCCTTCTATAATTGGCATCAGTATTTCAAGCTCCATTCATGTATTAAAACTTCATTTCTCCTTCTGACTAAGTAGTATACCATTTTGTATGATGGTAATGGTTATGGGCTGTGGAGTCGGTTCCGACACATAGTGACCCTGTACAGGTTGTAAATCTTTATGGGTGCAGAAAGCCTAATCTTTCTCCCATGGAACAGCTGTTAGTTTTGAACTGCTGACCTTAAGGTTCGCAGCCCGAATCATAACCACTATGCTACCAGAGCTCCTTAATGCCATTTTGTGTATATACCCCATTTTGTTCATCGGTTCATCTGTTGATAGGTTGTTTTCACCTTATTTTGGCTACTGTGAATAGTGCTGCATTGTGCACTGGTATACAAGTCTCTTTTTAGTCTGCTTTCAAGTATTTTGGGTACATAGCTAATAGTGGAATTTCTGGGTCATATGGTAGTTCTTGTCTCAGTTTTTGAGGAACCACAACACTGTTTTCCACAATAGCTGTATCATTCACATTGCCAACAATGGATAAGGGTTCAAATTCTGCTACATCCTCCAATCATATATTATTTTATCTTAGTCAACCTAAACAACAAAAAAGAACAACCCACTCACAGAGACCCTGTATAGAGTTTCCAAGGATGTAAATCTTTATGGGAGCAGAAAGCCTCATCTTTCTCCCAAGGAGCGGCTGTTAAGTTTGAACTACTGTCCTTAAGGCTAGCAGTCCAGTGCTTATACTATAGCACCACCAAGGCTCCTTTCGTTATCCTTTTTGTGTGTTAGTGAATTGATTCCAACTCTTAGCAACCCTGTATAGGGTTTTCTGAGAGGAGTTGGTGGGTTGGAACTGTTAACTACCCGGTTACAAATCCAGTGCTTCTCCTTTAATGCCACATCAGGGCCCACTTAGTCATCCTTGTTGTTGTTAGATGCCATGAAGCCAGTACTGACTCATGTGCACAGTAGAACAGTCATAGGCCAACCTCACAATCATTGTTCCACCTGAGTCCACTGCTGCTGCCGCCATGCCAATCCATCTCAATGGAGATCTTCCTCTTTTTCTCCAACCCTCCACTTTACCAAACATGGTATCTTTCTCCACTCCAGTGACTGGTCCCTCCTGACAATTATGTCCAAATCATGGGAGGCAAGTCTGACCATCCTGGCTTTGAAGGAGCACTCTGGCTGTACTTCTTCCATCACAGATCTATTTGTTCTTTTGGCAGTCTATGGTACTTTCAATATTCTCCAACACCATAACTCAAATGCATCAATTCTTCTACAGTCTTCCTTATTCACTGCCCAACTTTCAAATCATATGAGATTACTGAAAACACCATGGCTTGGGTCAGGCACACCTTATTCCTCAAACTGACATCTTTGCTCTTCAACACTTTAAAGAGGTCTTGTGCAGCAAATGTGCCCAATGCAATACACGTCATTTAATTTCTTGACTGCTGCTCCCGTAAGTATTGATGGTTGATCTGAGCAAAATGAAGTCTTTGACAACTTTAATCTTTTCTCCATTTACACTGGTCCAATGGTGAGGAATTTTGTTTTCTTTACATTTAAATGCAATCCATACCAAAGGTTGTGCCCTTTAATCATCAGTAATAAAATGAGTCCTCTTCGCTTTCAGCAAGCAAGGTTGTATCATCTGCATATCACAGGTTGTTAATGAGTCCTCCACCAATCCTGATGCCAAGTTTTTCTTCATATAATCCAGCTTCTCAGATTACCTGTTCAGCATACAGACTATTGAATAAGCATGGTAAAAGAACACAACCCTGGCACACACCTTTCGTAATAATTTTAAGTTATTCAGTGTTTCCTTATTCTGTTCGAACTGCCTCTTAGTCTATGTACTGGTTCCTCATGAGCACAAATTAAGTGTTCCAGAGTACTCATACTTTGCAATTTTGCCCATAGCTTGTCATGATCCCACAATATAAAGCACAAGTAAACATCTTTCTAGTATTCTCTGCTTTCAAACAAGATCCATCTGACATCAGCAATGATATCTCCTCATTCCAGATTCTCTACTGAATATGGCATGATCCTCAAGTTCTCTGACAATGCATGATTGCAGCAGTTTTTACATTATCTTTAGTAAAATTTTACTCACATGGGATATCTAGAATATTGCCCGATGACTTCCGCATTCCGTTGGGTCACCTCTTTAGAATGTGCACAGATATGGATTTCTTCCAGTCAGTTGGCCAGGTTGTTGTCTTCCAAATTTCTTGGCATAGATGAGTGAGTGCCTCCAGTACCAAATCAATTTGTTGAAAGATTTCAATTTGCATTTCATCGATTCCTGGTGCTTTGTTTTTGCCAATGCCTTCAATATACCTTGGCCTTCCTTCAGGATCATTGGCTCTTGATCATATGCTACCACTTGAAATGGTTGAACATCAACCGTTTCTTTTGGGTACAGTAACTCTGTGTATTCCTTCTATCTTCGTTTGATGCATTCAGTATTCTGCCCACATAATCTTTCAATACCACAAGTTGAGGTTTGAATTTTTATTTTTATTTTTTAGTCATCCAAGTGGGAGTGAAATGGTATCTCCCTGGGGTTTTGACTTGCATCTTTATGATAACTCCATGTGTTTTGTAGCCATTTGAATGCTCTTTTTGGTAAAATGTCTGTATTAAAGTCCTTCGGCCATTTTATGGTCAGAGACTTGTCTGTGTTAAGTTGTTGCTAAGTTTTATGTATATTTTGGTTACTAGACTCTTGTCAGTAATGTGGTTTCTGAAGATATTCTCAAAGTTGGCAGCTTGTAACTTTTTTGGTAAAGTATTTTGATTAACAAAAACTTTTTTTTTTAATTCTGGAGGATACATGCCCTCAAGTCAGTTTTGACCCAAAGCAGCACTATATAAGGTTTCCAACGAGCAGCTGGTGGATTTGAACCTCCAACCTTGTGTTTGCAGTCCAATGCTTAACCTACGGTGTCACACTAGAAGTCCGTGGAGGATATTATGTTGAGTGAAATTAGCTGGTTGCAAAGAGACAGATATTGCATTTGGCCACTACTGTAAAAAGCTAAGAAAAGGTTTCCATGCTATAATAAACATTCTAAAATGGTTACCAGAGGTGGGAGGGAAGGGGGAGTTATTCACTGGCTAGAGTATGGTAGACATATGCTAACTTGGGAGATGGGGAAAGAAGTTTAAAAGAAAAAAAAGAAGGGAAATTTTTTGTTTTTTAAATAAAATTGTAATAATCGTGTGTAAAGATATAAAACCTTAAGTTGCTGGTTTTTATCAAGTCCTATTTATTTTATCTTTTGTCATTATTAGATAATCCATTGTTAAAGCTAGACCAGGCATGGCCCCCGCTTGTTCATCTAAGAATTCTATAGTTTTAGTTTGCACATTTAGGCAAGGTGTGAGGCAAGAAGGAACTCTGGTAGCGTAGTGGTTACGAAACAGGTTGCTAACCTGAAGGTTGGCAGTTCGAAACTACCAGCAGTTCCATGGGAGAAAGATGAGGCGTTCTGCTCCCATAAAGATTTACAGCCTCAGAAACCCTATGCAGGGTCACTATGAGTCGTAAGCGACTCCACAGTACTTAACAACATTTATTTTATCTTTTGTCATTATTAGATAATCCATTGTTAAAGCTAGAACAGGCAGCATGGCCCCCGCTTGTTCATCTATGAATTCTATAGTTTTAGTTTGCACATTTAGGCAAGGTGTGAGGCATGAATCCTGTTTTATTTTTCTGCACGTGAAAATTCAATTTTCCCAGCACCATTTATTGAAGCTCGTATGCCCTGAATCATATTGAGAAATTTCCCTTCTATTCTAAGAGTTTTCATCAGATAAAAAAAAGTTGGATCTTATAAAATGCTTTTTCTATATCCATAGAGATGATCATGTGGTTCTTTCCTTCTGCTTTACATTTAAGTATTATTTTAAACAGTAAGTTGAATGAGACAACGTAGGGAAAGAATTTAGAAAGAGTAGAATAAACAAAACAGGACTAAACTGTGGGATACATTACATCTTAAAGGCAGGAGAAGTCCAGTCTTTAAAATGACAAGTTGTGAGAATGTTGTTGTTGTTGTTAAGTGCCACCGAGTCGGTTCCAACCCATAGCAACCCTGTATAAGGTTTCCGAGGAGCAGCTGGTGAGCTTGAACTGCTGACCTTGAAGTTCAAACGGCTTTGCAGAGTGGAGGGGGAATAAACAATATGTGTCTCATAAGCCAAGAGAAGCAGGTAAATATGTGTGCATGGTAGAGATGGGGGTGGGGGAACTGTGCCCAACTATACTGAATGCTTAGAAGTCCTCTGAGGTGACTGTAAATTTAGGATAGCAACAATGACCTTGAACAGAGCTTTTTCAGTGGCATCATAGTGATGGAAGTTAATCTGGAGTAAATTGAAGGAACTGGAGAGAAAACACAAAGACAGTTCTTGACAGTTTCACTTGGAAGAGGATCAGAGAAATGAGACTGTAGCTAAACGAGAAGAATGTGGCCAGGGGCAGATTGTTTGTCTAAGGAGGCCTCTCTAGAGCAGCACTGTCCAGCAGTACTTTCTGCAACGATGGAGATGTTCTATGAGGAAGCTTCAAGAAATTCATGGAAAAATGGAATGGAAAGATGATGGAATTTTTCCATGAACTTTTTGAAGCCCCTTCAAATATCTGAACTGTCTAATATAGTAGCCATTAGCATATATGGCTATTGGACAACTGAAAAATAACTAGCACAACTGAAAAACTAATTTTTTTTTAAACTACCATATTGGGTAATGCAGCTTTACAGCACATTTGTATATTAGTGAAGAGGATAAGATTGGAAAGGAAAAACCATGACGGAGATGAGTCCTTTAAGAGGTCAAGAGAAGAGAACCAGAGAACGAGAAGAAGAATCTGAAATTAGTGCAACATTAACAAAGCAATGCAAGAACTTACCATAATACCATAACTGGTGTGGGGGAGCACAAGACTTAAAACCAAAATGTGTATTTAGCCTGGTTGGACTCTTCAGCATAAAGTTAAATTAATGAAGACATGAAAGACAAACAGAAGAAGGGGCAGGGATGGTGCAAAGGTAACTTGGAGTTACTGAGCATCTATTATGTGCCAGGCATTTTCTAAGTGACACACTGTTTCTTTTACTCCTAACCACAACCTTGTAAATGTCATTTTACAAACAAAAGCATTGATCTGCTAAAATGTAATGTCACACACATAGTAAATGGATAAGCCAGGATTTGGACATAGGCCAGCAAGACACTAAGGTTAGAATCTTTCCACTGAATACGGTGGGAGGCCCAAAAAAAACAAAACAAAAAAAACCACCACTCAAAGGAAGAGCCCTCCCCACAGTCCTTTCTAAGCAGTAACTATTAACAGTTTTGTTTTTTTTTAATGTAAGTGAAAATACTGTCATTATGACAAATGAAAAATGTACATTCTTACAATATAGATTATCTATTTTACTGACCAAGGAAGACTCAGTCAGAAAATTGGCAATGATTTGTAATTAACACTAAAATAATATCTGTATATCCCTGAAACCAGAAGAACTAGATGGCACCCAGCTACCATTGCTGACTGTTCTGAAAGGGACAATTTTAGAAGGTCTTGGATAGAACGGGAGAAAAATGTGGAACAAAATTCAAAATTATATGTATATATATACACCAGACTTACTGGTTGAATAGAGATTGGTGACCTTCCCACGTCCCAAGACTATGGCCATTAGTTACCCTTCAGACCTAGAAATGAACTCACACACCGTGGGCTCAATTTTCAGCCAAACAATAGTTCTATCAGGGGAACAAGAGCACTAGGGATGTATATACACCTTAGAATAATCAAACATTTAAGATTAAAATGACAGCATTTACCCAAGGACAAAGTTCAGAAGAGTTAGGAAAAGAGGAGGAAAGGAAACAGGAAATACAGGGAGGAAGTGGGTAAGTGATGATACTTTGTAGGGACTGCAATCAATGACATGAAACAAATTGTGTATGAATTAAATGCATTAGAAAACTGATTTGCTCTATAAACCTTTACCCAATTCACAATTAAAAGTAAAAAATATATATAGCTTTATGTATTAGAAAAGTAACAATAGGGAGGAAGTCTCCCAAACTTTGAGATGCAATTACATCTCGGGCTATGCGAATCATCAATGATTCATACCTGACAATAGGGATATAAAGGAAAGGATGGATATGAGCAATATTAAATAGAAACAATCTTACTGGATAATTGGTAATGAAGTATGTTTTCTTAGGATTAATGTTCTCTAAAATGAAAATTCTTTTGAAAACAAAAGAAATAAAACCTCTTTTTGCTAATACACCATATAAACAAATAGAAGAAATCTAAAGGCTAATAGGTACATAACCAGGTGTTTTAAATTCCTCATGCAGAACTAGCTGAAACACACCTTATAATTAAAAGTACCAGGTCGGCCTGTACTTGCGTACTACCTCAACACATATATCAGAAAAAATATAAACACAAACACTTATGTAATTTAAGTCTGGATATTTTCCTTCAAAATAATGTTTCTCATTCTCAGGTGGAGAATGTTTTTGATGACAACACAAAAGAGCTTCCAGATATCTGCATTTATTCTGTTGAACTGAAAACTGTCCCTCTTTTGATGGAAGCTATGAAACTAATGCAAGTCATAAGAGTCCGCTTAAAAACCATGGGATCACCAATCTAATTAGAATAAAAAATAAGGAAAAACTGCAAAGCCTACTGTCTTCTCCAATTTGTAAATGAAGAGGGTAAAACGGAACCAAAACTCTTCAGTTATTAATAAAAATCACCTAGATTTGCACTTGCCCTAGCTATGTGGCTGTTAAGTGCCATGGAGTCAGTTTCAACTCATACTAGCTCTGTATATGGCTTCTGAGGAACAGCTGGTGGGTTTGAACTGCCAACCTTGTGATTAAGCAGTACAGTGCTTATCCTACAGCACCACACCAGGACTTCTAGATATGTGGCTATATGAATATAAACTTAAAAAAAAAAAAAAATTAAGACTTTAGTTCCTCAGTTGTACTAGCTTCCTGCCAAGGACTCAGTAGTTGTACATGGTTAATGGCTACCTTATAGGACAGCATCGAATACAACAGTTCCACCATCAAAGAAAGTTCCATTCCAACCTGTTGCAGACGGTGTAAGACTAGTCAGAGGTTCGAGGCCCTCTAGGGCTGAGTGTAACAAATGAGGCCACTGGCAGTTAATGGAAAATTGCTTTCATCTTAATATTCAGGTATATATATTAAATTAATACACTGAAGCCTTTGAAAATCCACAGATAAATGTGATATTTTCCTAAAGCCAAGACTAAAGGTTGCAAGGTTAAACCTTTCTCCAAAGGATTAACTAAAAATATCTTAGCTACTTCTCGGTTCTTTGTTCTATAGACAAAGAACCCATCCTCCCTAATCCCTTTTCCAGGTGCAGCCCATTCACCTGGGCGTCTCCTGCAGAACTCTCAACTTCCCCCAACTGACCTCAGGGGCTATAGATATGTTAATTGGGCCTGAGAATCCAAGTTGCTGGCCTGGGATTCGAACCAGTGAAATACAATGTAAAGTTACCTGAATGTCTGGAAAATTACTGATGTTAGCTGTATCCTGTTTTAGTCCCTCCCAGCTTGGCGTGAAACTCCTCCCCTAAATAAAGCAGAGGCCAGAGCCTCCCCAGGTGTGCATTACTGGTTGGAAGGCACTGAGTAAAGATTGCGGTGCATTACTGGTTGGAAGGCATGGAGTAAAGATTGCGGTGCGTTACGGGTTGGAAGGCATGCATTAAAGATTGCAGGGCAGTGAGTCGCTGCCTGCAGAGGCCATGATGCCTGTAGTCCCAAGCCTGCCCACCAGTGATGTATCCACCCTGGCTTTGGGGTGCCTCATTGTCTCCCTTCTTCTGTTTGTCTGTGTATTCTTTCGCTATCCCTATCGCCGCTGGATCTCCCCTCCTCGTGAACCAAAAACTCGTGACAACTATGTCGGGGTCAGACCCCGACACCAACCAAACCAAAGAAAACCACTGGAGTCAATTCTGACTCATACTGATCCTACAGGATAGTACAGCCTTGGATTTTCAAAGTCACAAATCTTTACCAAAGTTATCTGACACATCTTTCTACTCCTGGAATGGCTTATGTGTTCAAACTACAGACCTTTGCAGCCAAGCATTTTAATCACTGAGACGCCATAGCTCCTTGAAAGTTCTATTGGAAAGTGTTACTTTGTTGGTGTTCAGTGCCCTGCTGTTGGTTCCAACTCATAGCATTCTGTATGAAGTATCAGAGGCTTTGCATCCTCCAAGGAGCAGAAAGCCTCATCTTTCTTCCTCAGAGCAGCTGGTGAGCTTGAGCTGCAGACAGGCTCACAGTCATATGGAGCCACCCCACTTAAATCCTCAATTTTTTTTCGAAAGAACAAATCAGTTTTCTGTATGAGTCTACCAACTATGTATGTAGCACTTTTAGTAGTGCTTCCCAAACTGAATGTACATTTGAAACACTTGAGAATCATGTTTAAATACAAATTCTGATTCAGTAGGTCTGAGAGTTTGCATTCTTAACAAGTTCCCAGGTGATGCTAATGTTGGCAGTTTATGAAACACACCTGAGTACCAAGGTTTTAGCTCTCTATGGGCCTCATTTTCTTAGCTATCAAATTATAATATCTGGGACAAGATAATTTTCACGACTTCTCTCTAACATTAATGTTTTATAGTTTATGGTTATACAGAGAGTCCTTGGATGGGGCAAATGGTTAAGTACATGGCTAGATGAAAGGTTGGCAGTTCAAACCCACGCAGAGGCACCTAAGAAGCCAGGCCTGACAATCAGCTTCCAAAAGATCAGTTTTGAAAATACTTCTGAAGCTGTTCTACTCTGCACACTTTGGGGGGCCAACAGCTACATGGTTATACAAAATTAAATCCATATCAATTTCACATTCTGCAGAGGCAGATGCTCCCCTGAAGTAAATGCTAGGATCTAACAAATGATTTTTGTGATACCATTTTTTTTCCTATGAGCAAACACATCAAGTGTAAGTGAAAAATAGATTTAAAAGGCTGATATGTATGAAAGACAAACATTTTCAAACTATCAGAGGATGGCATGCTATATTTTCCAACTATGCAGAACGTGGAGGAGGTAAAAAAAACAAAACACACCCAATGCTAAGTAAGTACTGGGCCTACATCATAGTTACTTTACACACAGCAGCTTCCACATGAGAAGCAACTCCAGGCAAAAAGTCATTAACTATATATAGTAACTTCTTTTTCTTTCTGTAAAGTCCCAGTCAGGGTTCTGAATAATAAAACTAATGAAAATCTTCATACTATTAACAAGCTGTAGTGTTATATTGTTGTTATGGTTGTTACTAGTGACAACTCATAGTAATCCTGTATAGGGTTTCTGAAGCTGTAAACCTTTGCAGGAGTAGAGAGCCTCAGTTTTCTCATGCAGAGAGACTAGTGGGCTCTAACCACTGACCATGTGGTTATGTGCCATGGAGTCGGTTCCGACTCTTAACAACCCTGTACAGGGTTTCTGAGGCTGTAAATCTTTACGGGAGCAGAAAGCCTCATCTTTCTCCCACGGAACAGCTGGTAGTGTCGGTAGTGTCAAACTGCTGACCTTGCTGTTGGTAACCACTACGCACCATGTAGTGTTTGTTAACGTCAGTCAGAAAAACTGGATAATGAGGGAGCAGACAGAAAAGGCAGCCAGCAATGCTGCACAGAACTTTTATTTACGGCATTTTCTATTTTAACAGGGAACCTCAGGTAACACAAGTTTCAAGAACTGGGTAAAAGTAGTAATGCTCACTATTTCACAAGGCAATACCTGGTAGAAAGGAGACAGATTCAAATAGTTGGTTTAGTTTATAAATTCTAAATTACACAACAGCTAGTCACCTATATACTTTTTAAAAAATCAACACTGGAAATATACACTCAACTGTATTTGTCAATTAGTAATGGAATGCTTTGAAATTTTTCAATAGTTCAAACTAAACTTTTCCAACTCTACAAATTACTATCACAAATTATAAAATGCAAAACACACAACCAGCCAAAGATTGAATCCACATTAATGATTCACATCGATATACAGTTCACCGTCCCCCCAATCACATTGGGAAAAATCTAACAGTATACATAGAAAACCTAAGAGATGGGTATGGGGACTTTTGTATTTTCACTTTTAAAACGAATTGCCATTCTCCACCTGAGTTTTAAAGCCAACCTACAAAATACTGGCTGTTTTAAAATAAGTTTAAAATATCTATCTTAAAACTAAATGTGAACTTAAGCCCAAAATTTGAAATGGTACACTCAGGCTGTCTTAAATGAGACTCATGAAAACTGTGGCTATTAACAACCTATTTCAAGTTGTGTTTATTAAATTATAAAATTCATATACATCACATGATACAGCACTATATAAAATCATGTTTAAGTAATTCCACGAAAGTGAAATGTTCAGAGATATATCTGATTAAATATTAAACTCTATTGGCACCTGTACAATACTTATTTCAGCTAACTAATTTCTAGATAAAGGTAACTTTTACATAACCAGTGAAAGCACAAGGTCAGTTTCTACCAATACCATAAAAGAAGTACAGTACCCCGGTTACGAACAAATTCAGTTTCTCTGTCTTTAAGCTGAATTTGTATGTAAGTTAGAACAGTTAGGTATGGTTCATATCTTACATCAGTCTGTCAAATATGTGTCATAGTATACACACAACAAACTTTAAAAAGCACTTCCTTAAACATCTCTAACATAATACAAGTTTTGATGTTCAGGCAAGCAGCACCCATTTGTTATATGAACCACTGTATGTACCTCAAAATTTTGATATAATAGGCTTTCCCACGTTGATTCCTAACTGCAGGTTGTGTTGGAGGTTCTTATTCCCAGGACTGCCTGTACTGCCCTTTGTAAATAATTTGTAACAAATCTCTCATTAGAAGTTAAAACACTTCAGTTGTGACACAAGCCTACCTGTAGGGTATATACCATCTAAAAAATACTTACGTACATACACTCAGAAAGAGCTTTTTAAAATGAAGTTTAAGGAGCCATTACTTTAAAAGAGAAACCACTCTTTAAGGAAATCAAAAAGAGTTATAATGTGGATAGACACAGTTTAGTCTGTCATTTAAAAAAATACAGTGTATTTAAAAAAAAAAAAAAGGCCACGTTGCAGTGGTGGGCAGGATGAGTCATCAGCACACTCAAACTTGCAGCAGCTCTCCTGAGCTTCCTCCTACCCGACCCCAGCCTCCTCAGCAACATACCCTGAGTCAGCAGACCTTACTACTTTGTCAGTTTATGAATCCTCATGATGAGTTTATGTAAAATGCTGCAACACATTTACTGCTAACATTTGTCGTTAGAATGCCTGCTTTTCCTATTGCAAATCTAACTGATTTCAGTCTTTCCTTTCTCAAAATCCTTTTTAAATCACACCAAGTAACCAAGGATCGCTCTTAATCCCTTATTGCAAATAACTAACACCCAAAATATCCTCATATTCCATCTCAGACGAGTTTTCTCTTTAAAGACACATCTCCATTTTCCAGGTTATTATTTTTTCTCCTGGAAACAGTAATATCTTGGTGATAAAACATATCTTTTTCAATCAAACCCGGCATCTTCTTAGATATGAACTTAGGACAGCAATACGCAATTTTACAAGCTTCGCAAGGCAATTCTTATTAAATAACATATATATACGAATCGGGCTGCGAACCTTAAGGTCAGCAGTTCGAAACTACCAGCCGCTCCGCGGGAGAAAGATGAGGCTTTCTACTCCCGTAAAGATTTACACCCTTGGAAACCCTGTACAGGGTCGCTATGGGTCGGAACCGACTCGACGGCACTTCACAACAACAACATATATGAATATATCTGAAAGGAGTTTGCATTCTTTAGCACATAGCAAGCCCTCATATACATACATGAACAACTTATCCTTAAAGTTTCTTCCAGTCAATTCAAAATTATTTTCCAAAAATGAAATTCTAGTATTTCTAAGAACAAACTCTTAGTTTCCTTTCGGGGGCAGGTCCTATTCATTCTCGTGTCAGATCATTCTTTCCATCCTAGTATTACAACGTTGATTAATCAACATCGGAAAAAAGGGAAGATATCCAATCAGAACTTTTAGTAAATAAACAAGCTCGGAAAAGCAGTAACCAAAAAATTAGTCTGAAGTTGTCTGCTCTTCACCTTTATTGCCTGTTAATTTTTGTTTCCCTGACGAGTCATTCTGTACCCGTAAAACAATTAATACTAAAACTGAGACTGACGGAAGAGCATTTTTAGCACGGAAAAAAAGAAAACGAATTTTGCTTCTATAACAGTAGCTTTCTAATTCCACCTCACCAGTTCCCGTCACTGGATATGGACCTTTTCCAAAGATAGGGCAAAAGAGAAAAGAAAACAAATAGGAAAGGAATCAAAAAGATCCTGTTTCAAAGACCTACCAGCACCTGAATCGGTGGAGTCTTTCACTAAGCCAAAGAACAAAAGGCGGCCAAACAAACACCTCTACTTTTCAAATGCACCTCACAAGTCGGCTAAAAATACACAGCTAAGTGGAGAGGCCCTTATTAGTGAGCAAAGCGAGTTCTCATTTGGCTACTGGTACAGACCACCACGCAACGTCCAGAATTAAGGGTCGCCAGCGGGAAGGATTTAAGAAGTGGGTCTCGGACGAATCCTCCGTACCTCACTTCTGGCTAGGATGGAAACTTGGGCAGAGGAAGGAGTTGAGAGCTCTGCGACCAGCCCAGTAAGTGGTGCGCGCTACGCAATCGGCCGAGCCGCCTCCACTGGAGACTTTGCCCGGCAGGAGTCAGCTGAGGCCGAGTCACTGGGTGGGATGGGGGAGGAGACGCGGGAGCATTTCGAAAGGCAGCATGCCAGGAAGGCGAGACTCCGCGCTACCTCCCGCGCCCCGGCCGCCGCCCCTAGCCCGCTGGCGCGGCCGGGCTTCGAACCCGGGAGGCGGCTTCACAACCGGCCGCGCGGGTCCCAAAGGCTAGCGGGCGCTGCCGGGCCCGGCGGCCGGCGAGGGG
>NW_006408522.1:21384395-21414919 GCF_000296735.1 Chrysochloris asiatica
GGGCGCCCCGCCGGCCCGCTCCACACACGTACACACACACACACTCACGGGACTTCTCCGACTCATCGGGGGAGTGCGGGGCCTGCGGACAGCCCCCAGGATCGGCTCCGGTCTCCTGCTATGCTGGCGGCAGCGGCGTCTCCGAGGCTCTCGCTTTGCCGCAGTCGCCGCCATGTAACCCCGACCCGCGAGAGAGGGAGGGGCCTCCAGGAGTTACGCCCCCGTCACGTCACAGGCTCACTCCACGGGTTCCCCCGCCCCCGCCTGGCCCCGAGCTCCTGCACGCGCCGGAATTTCCAACGCCCGTGACTGGGCTCTGCGCACCACGGGGGCGACCAGAGTGGGCGGGAGCTCGTCCTCCGCCTCTGGTGGGCTGTGGCTGTAGGTTGGCCAGGAAGCCGAGCTGCTGGCCTCTCTCTGCTCTCCCTTCTGTCCCGGCCTAGGGCATGAAGTAACCAAACTACTTGCGAACGTTTACTGAATACCTACTATGTGCGAGGCATTGGCCTATGGAGAGAAATTGACCTTCGTCCTGCTTTCAGGGACTGGACGGGAGCAAGAAGATTGGACCTCAAGATGGATGGACTGGATGTAACAGCTAAAGTACAAAGCAAACGGATTAGAGGCCAAGTACTGAGAAAGGTTATGGATTCTGTCAGAAGGAGGTGGAAGGCTAGAGCAAAAAGGAGCCGTTAGACTAAATGAAGTGAGGGGGATGGTGTCCTGCATTTGGACTAGTGTGAGCAAGACAAGGGAGAGGACTTGGCTGGGTGCAGGTACTGGGAGTAGACCATTTGAAAGGCTGAACCGAAATCAAGAGGTGGAGCCCATCCTGAAGCGCGTCAGAAGAAAGGCCTGGCAGTCTACTTCAGAAAAATCAGTCCTTGACAACCCCATGGAGCACAGTTCTCCTCAGACCCACGTGTTATTGTTGTGTGCCTTCCAGTCGGTTCCTGGACTCTATAGGGATTCTGAGAGGGGCTGGTGGGTTTGAACCGCTGACCCTTGTGGTTAGCAGTTCAGTGCTTATCTGATGGGCATTGTCAAATTGTCAGTTTACCTAAACAAGATAAGCCGATTAGTAAATAAACACAAGTAAGCCCCCATGCTTATGGTGAAAAACATGTGAAACTCTCCACTACCGATTAGTAAATAAACAAGTTTCCTTGTTTTTCACTGGGTCAGCCACCACTGCACTCGGGGACTCCATGTGTAGGAAGGAATCAGTTGCACATCAGGTGGTACTGGTATTATGAGATGTCATGGAAGGTGGACTGGTCCTTCTTGGCTGAAAAGCAAATTTATTTTACTTACCATGGTCTACTGAATCAAAGGAGCTTTGCTAGTATTTATGTGAAGTTTCAGAATGTATTTAAGGTCAACTTGGTGTTTCTTCTTCATTAATCTAATCGAGTTCCTGATGAGAGGCAGACTGCAGTCTGATATTCATTCTTATTATGCACATCTTCCATTTAATTCAAATACCACTGGGTGACTTGAAGTTGACTTCAGTGGTTTATGCTTTTCATACTTAAAATAGTACCATCTGAGTACCAGATATGGAGAAGGAGGTGGAGAGTGGATAAAACCAAGAGAACGGGAAAGTAGTCCCAACTGCAAGACTTTAAACTTGGGGATTCAGCCCCCTCTGCAACTAAACTTCCTTTCCTGTGACCTCTATTTATCCCTGTTCTTGCTCTTGGCTCCCCTTAGATTTGTAGGACACCTTTACTCCCACTCTACTGGAACTTTGTGTTCTCCTCCATCAACATTTGATTTCCTGTGAAACGGAGAGGTGGAAGCATCAGTAACAAACACTGTACATTCCCTCAAAAAACCCCAAAACTAAACCCACGTCCCTTGAGTTGACTGTGATTCATAGCAACCCTAATAGGACAGAGAACTTCCCCATAGGGTTTCCAAGACTGTAATCTTTACTGAAGAAAACTGCAACATCTTTCTCCCTCAGAATAGTTGGAGGTTCAAACCATTGACTTCCGTGAGCAGCCAAGCACTTAACCACTGTGCCACCAGGCCCCCAGCTTTCCCTCACACAGTTTATAATGTACAATGAACTGCTGACTTCAGCAAATACCATGAAAATAACCTGTGAATCAAGCAAAGCCAAGTATAAGGGAGCTTCAGAAAGTTTGGAGAAAGACGAATTTTTCTACGAACTTTTTGGACACCCCCCTCCCCCATTTTGCTTTTAGAAAACAGTATGAGAGACCACTCCAAAATATATAGAGAGTTCCAAGAGTAAGATATTTTAAAAGATTTTGACTATCAGGTTTTATCAATGAATGGGCCTGATTAGGGTTAGGCTACATTTGTGATATGGTTTAGGGAGGGGAGAGTTTTGAAACAAGCCTAGAAAAGTAAACAGGTGTTTAAACCAAGTTAAAGCAAACGAAACCAACTCATTGCCAAGGAGTCAATTTCGACTTCTAGGAGACTGCCACATCTTTTTTCAGGGGAGCTGTTGCTGGTGGGTTCAAATGGCCACAGTTTGGTTAGCAGGTGAGTACTTAACCCTGTGCTAAGGAAGAGTCGGGCTGCCGACCTCAAAATCAGCAGTTTGAAACTACCAGCGGCTCCGCGGGAGAAAGATGAGGCAGGGAGAAAGATAATGCCCATAAAGATTTATAGCCTCGGAAACCCTGTGCAAGGTTCCTATGAGTCACAGCAGACTCCACTGTAGTTAACAGCAACAAGGAAGGGAGCTATTTACCTTGATGAAAGCTAGTTCAGTCTTTTGTTTAGATAAATGAATTTTTAGGAAGTACTTGAAACCACATTAAAATTATTTGCAACTTTATCTTCGCAGAATTAAAGTACTATTTATGCGGGCAGTAGAATTGTAAAGTCATGTTACAAGTCTTCTTATTCCTATGTTGAGGCTGTAAACCAGGGGTGGAGAACCTTTTTTCTGCCAAAATTTATAACATCATTTGCAGGCCATATAAAATTATCAAGTTAAAAATTAGCCTGCTCTATTTGGTCCTGGTATGGCACTGTGGGTTAATGCGCCAGACTGCAAAGCCATTTGAACTGCAAGGTCGGCGCTTCAAGCTCACCAGCTGCTCTTTGGAAACCCTATTCAGGGTCGCTATGGGTCAGAACCAACTCGATGGCACTTAACAACAATGTGATGATTACCATGAGTCGAGCTGACTCAACAGCACTTAACAACAACAACAGCAAAGTGATGGTTGGAGTCCTGGTGTGGTGCTTCAGGATAAAGCACTGGACTGCAAGGTTGATTTGAATTGCAAAGTTGGGGTTCAAATTCACCAGGTGCTCCTCGCAAACCCTCTACAGTGTTACTATGAGTTAGAAATGACTGGATGATCCTTAACAACAATGTGATGGTTGGACTCCTGGTGTGGTACCTTAGGATAAGCACTGGACCTCAAGTCGGTTTGAATTATAAGGTCAGTGGTTCAAACTCACCAGCTGCTCCTTGGAAACCCTATACAGGGTTGCTATGAGTTGGAACCTAACAATAACACTGGGATGGTTGGAACTGCGATTGCCTTGACAGGTCCAGACCAAATGATGAGGCTCACAGGCCGGACGTTTCCCAACCCAGCAGGCTACTGCTAAATGGTTTCTGTTTTCAGTAGTTTTTCAAACTGCAGGTTATTGTAGTGAAATCATTTTGCTGGACTGACCTGTATTTTTTCTTAATGAAATAGAGTAAAATAATAAATCAGAGAACACCACTCATAATAAGGTTAATATTGCTTTGTGAAACTTTTGCCTCTGTACCTGTCATGAATTGGGTTATGTCCCCCCAAAATCTTGTGTTAACTACTTGCCTGGGCCGTGACTCAGAAGGAGACTGAGAGGGAAGCGGAGAAGGAAGGGCCTGACTACCACCAATAAAGAAGGGTCACCAGGAGCACAATGCAAAGCCCTTTGGACTCAGGGTTTCTGTGCTGAGAACCTCTTGTTATTTAATGCCACGGAGCCAGTTCTACTCACAGTGACCCTGTGTTAGGTTTCTGCAAAGTGGCTGGTGGGGTTGAACCACCATCCTTGTGGCTAGCAGTCCAGTGCTTAGCCTACAGCACCACACAACCTCCTAGATGCAGGGAAAGACTGATACCAAGGCACGTGGAGAGCTCCAAGAAACGCTGGGCCCACAGACCTTGACAGGACTCAAGGACAGACGCACGGTGCCTTGCATTCACAGACCCAGCCTCCTGAATTCTGAGAGAGTAATTTCTGTCTGTTAAAGCCATCCACTTGTCATATTTCTGTTAGAGTAGCACTATGTAACTAAGACAGAACCGTTTTCCAATAAATTTGAAATGCCATCTCTTATGAGGCACACCATTATTTTATGTACTATTAAGAAAAAGAAAACTCAAAATATGATGATACCCCATTGGTTGTGTGCCACCGAGTTGGTTCCGACTCAAAGCGACTCTGAATAGGGTTCTCAAGGCTGTAAATCTTTATGGGAGCAGAAATCCTCATCTTTCTCCCATGGAGCAACAGGTAGATTTGAACTACTCACCATGTGGTTAGAAGCCCAGCCTGTAATCCACTATGCTGCCAGGGTTCCTTGATACCTCACTGTCATATTCTCAGTTCAGCGATATTAGAGACAGTGCTTCTTAAAATTGATAACATACCATCAGAGTACCAGGTGTGAAGGAGGAGGTAGAGAGTAGATAAAACCAAGTGAAAAGGAAAGTTTATTCCATTGCAATATTTCTAATGTGTGGATTCAGTCCTTCTGCAATGAGAGTACCTTACCTGAGACCTCTGTTTATCTCTGTTCTTGCTCTAGGCTCTCCTCAGATTCATAGGATACCTTTTTCTCCTACTCTACCGGAACTATTTGCTTCTCTGAAAGGGGGGTAGTGGTGGAAAAGCATAAATAACAAGTATTGGTTGTTGTTGTTGTTAAGTACCGTGGAGTTGATACCGACTCATAGCGACCCTGTACAGGGTTTCCGAGGCTGCATATCTTTACGGGAGCAGAAAGCCTCATCTTTCTCCCATGAAACAGCTGGTAGTTTCGAACTGCTGACCTTGAGGTTAGCAGCCCGATTCGTAACCACTATGCTACCAGAATTCCTGCCAAACATTGTAGCTTCCCTCAAAAAAAAAAAACCCGCAACGAAACCCAAGTCCATCAACTTGACTTTGACTCATAGCAACCCTAAAAGGACAGAGTAGAAGTCCCCCAAAGGGTTTTCAAGGATGTAATCTTTACAGAAGCAGACTACCGTAGCTTTCTCCCTCAGAATAGTTGGTGGGTTCAAACCAACCTCTTGGGGCTCAATATAAAATATATTTCTGTTTATTGCTATGTTGTGGCTATTGTTAAGTGTCATCAAGTCAGTTCCAACTCATAGCACCCCGTATAGGGTTTCTGAGACTAATTCTTTGTGGGAACAAAAAGCATCATCTTTCTCCCATGGAGTGGCTGGTGGATTTGGACTGCCAACCTCATGGTTCACAGTCCAATGTACTCCCTATTTATTGCTATGAGTCACATCCAAACAGGTTGTACCCCGAGTGGTACAAATTGCAATTCATCCAAAGGTGCCTCGGAAGAAAGGCCTGGCAGCCAGCTTCTGAAAGGTCCTACCCATAAAAACTACATGAAGCAGTTCCACTCTGAAGCACCTGCGATCACCATGAGTTGGAATCAACTTCATAGCAACTGATTTTGATTTTAAGGAGCTCTGGTAGCGTAGTGGCTACGAATCGGGCTACGAACTGCAAGGTCAGCAGTTCGCAACTATCAGCTGTTCCGCAGGAGAAAAATGAGGCTTTCTGCTGCGGTAAAGATTTACAGCCTCAGAAACCATGTTCAGGGTCACTATGAGTCGGAACTGACTCCATGGCACATAACCACCACCATGTTATAGGGATATAGGTAAGGAAACATAACTATCAGAAAGCAGATAAGCACTTCCTGGGCGGGCATAGATACAAATGATCTGCACTTGTTGGAGCCTAAAAGAAGGAACAGTTGAGAGCTAGGGAAAAGCCAAGGAGGCACAATGGGTAAGTGCTCAGCTGCTAACAATGGTTGACATTTAGATCTACAAGCCTCTGAGGGAGAGAAGACCTGGTGAGGTCTTCCCATAAAGATTTCAGCCTAAGAAACCTTAGAGTAGGGCAGTTCTACACTGTCATGTAAGGTTTCTTTGATGGGGAACAAAGGTTGGAATGCCATGAATTGTATCCCCCCCCAATATGTGTCAGAATCTGGGCCATGATTCTCAGTGGCTTGGCAGTTACATAATGATCCCCAGGATGTGATCACATGTGCTAAAACAGTCAGGTGTAAGAGGATTAAGGGTGGAATGTAACACCTGATCCCAGTCAGAAACCTGATCCAGTGTAAGGGGCGTTTCCCTGGAGTGTGGCCTGTGTTGTGGTTAAGTGCCCTCGAATAGATCCCAACCCATAGCGACTAACCCACCCCGTATAGGGTTTCCGAGGAGCAGGTGGTGAGCTTGAACCGCCAACCTTGCAGTTCCAACAGCTTTGCAGTCTGACGCATTAACCCACTGCGCCACACCAGGACTTTTAAGATAAAAGGTGACCTGTAGCACCTTTCATCTTACAAGAGGTAAAAGGCAACTGAAGTGAGCAGAGAGGGAAGGGGCCTACCACCATCAAGTAAGAAGAGCCAGAGTGGAGCAAGTCCTTTGGGCCTTGCTGCCTGTGCTAAGAACATGCTAGATCCAGAGGAAGACTGATAGAAGACACATAGAGATCTCCAAGGAATACTGAGCCACCAGATGTAACAAGGAGTCAAGGACCTTCCTCCTAAACTATAACAGAGAGAAAATGCTTTCCAATAAAGCTGGCACCGTGAATTCTAACTCCTAGCCTCCTAAACTGTGAGAGAATAAACATCTGTTTGCTAAAACCATCCACTGGGGGTATTTCTGTTAAGAGAAGCACAAGGGAACTAGGACAGTCAATGTGAGTTGGAACGGACTTGAAGACACACAACAACAGAGACCTCAGAAAAGCTCTGACTGGAAGAGAGCATTTGAGCTGGGCTGAATCCCATCAAATAATACAGGAAGATGTTATCCAAATGAAACAGCAGCGTGTACAAAGATATGAGCATGTAGGGCCCTCCTGGAGAATAGAAGTCTGGTGTAGCAAGTTCATGGGGTGCCTGGGGGAATGCAAACAAGTTAGTGCTAGATTAAAAAGGCCTTGGTTGTAAAGACACAACTTTAGGATCTTATTCTAAAGGCAGTAAGAAATAAATTTAGGTGAAACAACTAATCAAATTAAGTCTTTGATTTATGATGGGGTTCTGTTCAGGAGACTTCAGTTCTGATGTAAATTGAATACCTCTTTTTTTTAATTATTATTGCTTTTAATATCATTATCTTTGTAGATCCAATCTTTGAACATCTGCAAGTAAACATCTGAAAATGTAGCCTCAGCAAATTACATGCTGCAGCACTGGATTTACAATGTATTACCAGTAAGATGTACAATGGGAAAAAATAGACAGTTATGAGTGCAGTTCATCATAACTCCAATATGTCATAATTCAGGGACTCCTTATAACATTTAAAAAGATAACTCTATCAGTAATGAGAAGGCTAAATTGAATGTGCAAGAGATTGGAGACAGGGAGAGGTTAAGAGAATCCATTGGGTTGGTTTTTTTTTTTCCTAACCTGCATAAATTTCCCTTATTCTGGTAATAATAGTACACTGATTTCCTTTGAGGATCCACCCTTTCCCACTCTTGTATGAATCGGAAGTCTTTCTATTGTAAGTGACAGAAAAGCCAATCCTAACTGGTTTAAGCATAAGAAGACAGCTTCTAATTGGTTGTTGCAACTGGCGAGCATAAAAAGGACAGGATGAATCGAGATGTCCTTGGTGCAGACTCCACTGAACTTGGTTAAATCCTTGGCTGAGCAAGGGTAAATCTTGAATAATTCCATTTGTTCCCATGTTACTTGTATTAAATTCCCTCTTTAGGATGTTTGTTTTATCTTTTTCCAATTTGATTGTCATCCTCTCATGAAGATAAACTGCTAAATACTAATTGTTATTTTATATATGGAAGGAGAAATAGAATTTAGCAATATAATCTACTAAGCAAGATGCCAATAGCTGGAAATTTTCTAAAATAAACCATTGAACATATTGTATAAAAACTTATAGGGGAAATGTAGCCATTACAAGGAATCATCATGGATTCCATTCAAGTAAGTCATTACAAAAAAATACCGCTTCCTTTCTTGATAGGACTATTACAGTGCTGAACCAGGATATTGGTCATTTAGAAAGGCAGAAAACTTTGTGGATAAAATAGAGATGTCTTAGATTATGCTCAGAGGAAGAGAGTGCTGATTAATTGAGTGATGCTTATCTTGAGGGAGTTCTCAAAAAAAGCCATACAGGCTTATCCCTGCTTTTGTCCAGTCCTAATTTTTAAATTGATGCCTCAAATTACAATACTTATCAAATTAAAAACAAAAGCAGTTGTCCTTGAGTCAATTCCTTCTCATGGCAACCTCATGTGTATCAGAGCAGAACTGTGTCCCATAGGGTTTTCAATGGCTGATTTTTCCTGAAGTTGGTCACTGGACTCTAGTGGGTGGACTCTAACCTTCAATCATTCTGTTAGCAGCTGAACATATTTACTCAGAGAAACTGGAATATGATGTTACTAGGTGCCATCGAGTGGGCTCTAACTCATAGTGACCCTATGTGCAACAGAACAAAACACTGGCCGGTCCTGTGCCATCTTCACAGTTGATATGCTTGAGTCCATTGCTGCTACTGTGCCAATCCATCTTGTTGGGAGTCTCCCTCTTTTTCACTGACCCTCCACTTTACCAAGCATGATGTCCTTCTCTAGGGACTGGTCCCTCCTGATAATATCTGAAGTATTTGACATGTCTCACCATCCTGACTTCTAAGGAACATCTGACTGTAGTTTTTCCAATACAGATTTATTTGTTCTTCTTGCAGTCTGTGGCATATGATTGTTGTTAAATACTGTTGAGTAGGTTCTGATTCATAGTGACCCTGTATAGGATTTCTGAGTCTGTAAATATTTGGGGGAGCAGAAAGCCTTTTCATGGGTCATACCTTTTTTTTTTAAGGTGAAATTTGAATGCAATAAATATGCCATATCTTTCTCTAGAAAAATCCTTTGAAAAAGGCCAGCTAGACCTGATAATGTGACAGTAACTCATAGATATTTATACAGTGTGAGCAGGTACTAAAAAAACTAACAAAATATAGACTGTGTTAATAGAAAACTGTCCAAGTTGTAGGGAGTAGCGGCCTTGTGCTAGTCAGTTCAGAGTTTCTGAATTTATGCGTTCAAAGATAAGTACCACAAAACAACTGCACGTAACAAACTAGATAGAGTTCATTAACAAGAGATATCCAGGAGGGTATGGAGACCATGTTCTCTGAAGAAAAGAGGGGATTGGGTCTGCAGGAGAGAGATTTGCTAGCTGATATAAACATGTTCAGTGGTGTTATGCCAAGGAGACTTGATTAATCTAATTCAGAGTTCAAATCTAAGACCACTGGGGGGACTGATACCTAGAAGAAGACTTTGGCTCAGTGTAAGAAAGGCCAGTTTTGGATATTGGAACTGAGCCACAGTGGACAGGACTTCCTGGTGACGTGAGCTCTACATCTCTGGATGCATTCAGTCAGAACACAATGACCCCTGTCATGGAGTCTATAAAAGGACTAGCTGGGGGTGGGGAGTTGGTGGGAGGAGGTGGTCACTCCATCTTTATGCTTTTTTTTTTTTAATGCTCTTAATTACAAGGGCTGATCTCTTAGACATTTCTAGGACAGACTGTAATTTAATTTGTAAACAAAAACTTTCTACTAGATTGTCAAGATTATTAAAAGAATGTTTACAGCCAACAAAATCAATCCATCACAGTTGTATGTGAGTAGAGCTACTCCACAGGATTTTCAAGGCTGTGACCTTTTGGAAGCAGATCTGTAGGCCTAACTGTTGAAATGTCTCTGGGTGGGTTTGAACCACCAACCTTTGTGCTACTAGTCAAGCACTTAACCATTTGTGCCACCCAGGGACTCCAAATGCTTTATGTACACTTTATAACTTTCTCAGGTAGTAATAAATGTTTGGTCCTATTATGGGATTTTATAGAAAAGCTGCAATAACAGATAAAATTATATTTGACTTTCCTTGTAAAAAATTTCTGAAACAAAAATGCATATACTTACTTTTGAATAATGGTTATATAACATAAACACCTAAATGGATTGGGAAATAACTATTGAAATAATTTTATAAAACCAATCATTTAAAAATCTAAGACTCTGCCTCTATGTGCCCTAGAAAACAGTATTTTTCAGAAGCCACGCATATATGTAGAAATTGTAGAATTAAACTATTGTTGTTGTTAAATGCCTTTGAGTTTGTCCCAACTCATAGTGACCCTGTATAGGTTTTCCAAAGAGTGGCTGGTGGGTTTGAACTGCCAACCTTGTGGTTAGCAGTCCAGTGCTTATCCTACAGTGCCACACCTATCCATTCTCCCCCACCCTATATACACAGATTTTTTTGTTTCATTTTTTACTTTTTATTGTGGAGTGAAGGTTTACAGAGCAGATCATCAGTTTTACATTCAACAAATCATAGACTTCGTTTCATCTCGGTGACTGCAGTCCCCTCCAGGTAACCTTACTTATCCCACTTTCTTTGTGTGTTTATTTCTGTTCCTCCGTTTTGTCCTAATCCTTCTGAACTTTGTCCTTGGGTAAATGCTGCCCTGTTGATCTTGAATGGTTGACCACTTTATGATGTGTGTACCTCACTAGTGTTTTTTTTCCCCTCTATATGCCTATCAGACTCCTAGTCTGGCACTGTAGCCTAAGCACTGGACTGTGAACCACAAGGTCGGTGGTTCAAACCCACCAGCTGCTCCTTGGAATCCTGTACAAAGTCACTATGGGTCAGAATTGACTCAAAGGCACGTAAAATAACAACAACATATGCCTATCAGCAGAGTCCTCCTGTTGGATAAGCATTGGACTGCTAACCACAAGGTCAGCAGTTCAGATCCACCAGCTGCTGCTCAGAAACTCTATGCAAGGTTGCTATGAATCAGAAGTGTCTCAACAACATTTAACAACAATGTGCCTATCTATTGCTTGTCTAAAAACTGAGTGATGGGTTGAGTTCAGTTTCAGATCTGAAGGGTGACCAAGGACTATAGTGTTGGGGTTCTACCAGTCTCTGACCATTAAGCCTGGTCTTATGTACATATAATTTTGAGTTTTGGTCCACATTTTATCCACTCTATCCAGGACCTTCTAAAGTGATCCTTTTCAGGGCTGTTGGTAGTGGCAGCCAGGTATCATCTAGTTCTTAGTCATGGAGGCTGATGTTTGTGTGATTAGCCCATTGGACTAGTTGTTTCCAAACATCTTCAATTTTTATCACTCTTCTTTCCTCCGTATAGGGAGAGACCAATAGTCATGTCTTAGGTGGCTGTTCATGAGTGTAAGTAGGATGTATAGAACATTGTCTTTGTAGACTGTGTATGCCAGTTGACCACAGTGTCCCTTGAGACTATAGTCCTGAGCCCTCAGACCCAGCAACTCATTCCCTCAAGGCGTTTAGTAATGTCTAAGAAGTTTTCATAACTTTGTCCTTTGTACGTTCTACCACATTCCTGAAAGTATTTGCAACAAAGGTAAATACCCATATACAAATACCCTCTGTGGTGGAGGGGAATATATATATATATATATATATTTGACACACACAGTTTTTTAAAAGTAGCTCAGAGATAGTGACACTTTGTGGCCTCAGGGAGATTTGGTCAAAGGGTTGTCTTATTTGCACTCTGCCCTGACATCTTCTATAAGGAGCTCTGGTAGCATAGTGGTTACCAGTCGGGCTGCCAACCTCAAGGTCAGCAGTTCGAAACTACCAGTAGTTCTGCAGGAGAAAGATGAGGCATTCAGCTCCCATAAAGATTTACAGCCTAGGAAACCCTGTGCAGGGTCACTATGAGTCGGAACTGACCCCACGGTATTTAACAACTGACTTCTCCTATTGTGGGAGCCCCATTGGCCTGAGGAAAGAGAAGCTCCTAATTTCTAGAGATAGTCCCTATTTTTGAAACTTGAATCTCCTGAGACCACAAAGTTTCCCAATAACTATCCCCAGTTTTTAACAATACGCTGGGCCTCTGCCATGACCACTGTAAATGAAAGGAAAGAGGAGCCCCGATGTCCCTCAGTCCATCCTCAGGGTGTGATAAATATTTTGAATTGTGGGGAGAAAGCAGCTCTCACTACTCAAGGTCATTGCATTCGCCTCCATACTCCAATAGTCAAACGAGCCACTCCTTTGAGGAAGAAGGTATTAGCTATCTATAACTCTCTACTAAAGATTTGTTTATATTGTTTATTATTGATTCCTGACTGTTCCATGTTGCCATGGAGTTGGTTCTGACTTATAGCTAAGGAGGGGCTGGTGGGTTTGAGCCACAACCTTGTGGTCAGCAGTCCAGTGCTTATTCTATAGGACCACACGAGAATTCCATAACTAGTATAGAGCATGGTTTAGTTGGTCTGTCCTTTACAATCCCCTTTCTTGTCTTATATTTAACTAATACTCTGTCAGCTGTTACTTTGGTAGTTGGCATCACTGGCGCACCCTTCCCTAAAGATGTTACCATCCCCAGATGCTGCTGTTTGGTACCCACCTCTGCTGTCTTCACTGTACCTGACAATCTCCTAGGTGGGAAGTTGTGGAAGGAATATGGTCTATGGTGGGGAGCTCAGGAAGCCTCAGATCTGTCTACTCATCTTAGTGGCAGTTTTTTTCTTTTCTTATGTCCACCCCAGGCTGCCACAGGCCTCTGCCTTAACCCCTAAGCCCTGGACCATCATACCCAGTGCTCAGAAAGATCCCATGCTTAGTTTAATGCTCTACTCTCACCATCTTGAACTTCCTAATAATTTTATCTTTCAACTTGTGCTTTTCAATGAAGTTAGATGGAGTAATGGAGCACATGTGTAAACAGAGGAAATAAGGCCAATTGTTGTTGTTAAGTGCCATCAAGTTCATTCCAACCCATAGCGATCCTGTATAGGGTTTCTGATGAGCATCTTGTGAACTTGAACCGCCAACCTTGTGGTTCAAACAGACTTTGCAGTCCAGCGCATTGACCCATAGTGCCACATCAGGACCCCCAATATATGAGTATAATTCCTTGGTATCCCATTCACATGCTACATTCTGGATGCCCCACGAACACAGAATTCTGATGGACCCACCTGTCAGCGAGACAAAGCACAGTGAAAGGTAAATGTGTTATGTCTACAACGGAATCAATGGAGGTACTGACAGTTCTGAGAGGCCATGTTTTCCATCCGAACCAGAACTTTCTTGAAATGAAGAAGGAAACCAATGGCATTTTAAGAAACAGAAAAACTAAGGAACCGTATCATTTCCTAACTTGTGTTTCTTCTTCAGTAACCAACCACCTATGCTGAATACGTTTCCTTTTCCTTACTCATCCTTACTCATCAGTAAAGCCAAAAATAGAGAGTGTTGGTAGAATATGTGCACATCAGTAAATAAAATAAAAAGTTAGCTTTGTGCAGCATCCCACTGTTTTAATAAGAGCTCACTATGTATGCATGTATGAGCTGTGAGATAGAAATTGTGTCATTTTGGTGATTCTGCATATGAGGTAAATGTTCTTATAGTTGCATTTTAAACTGGCACTGTACAATATACAATGAACTATAAAATCCATGCTAATAATTTAAGTGTTTAATTTTCTTAGAACAGTCTTAGAATGACATTAAATAGAAAATTAAAAAATGTCATAATGAGTCAAGAGAGAGACCATGGAAGAACGGAAACAAATGCTTTATAATTTGGTAACTTTAACAGTGTTTTTTTGGTTTGCTTTTTTCCCCTTCTCTTAGAACAAGAAGCCTGTGAATTATGTAGTCACCCAAGGAGGCTGAGCAGCCCTGGCTCTAAGGAAGGTGGGTTAGAAGGAGATTTGTCACCTTCCCTGACCTTCCACCTCCCCACCCTGCCACCTCCCCTTATACACATTGCTGAAGTAGGGCAAACCTGCTGCTGTCAGCTGATTCTGCTCCATAGTGACCCTATAGGATAGGGTAGAACTGCCCCATAGGGTTTCTAAGGCTGTATTCTTTCTAGAAGCAGATTGCCACATCTTTCTACCACAGAGAGGCTAGTGAGTTTGAACCCATGGTCTTTTGGTTAGCATCTGAGAGCTTAACCGCTGGGTCAGGAGAGGTGACTGTCTGTTCCCTGTGGATAAGGCATCCATGGCTTCCTCACAACCCAGCCCCCACCCTCAGGAGTCACAGTTCCTGTAGTAAACACACAGGCCTCGTTACTCATGAAAGTAGGAAATGGAGGAGGAAGGAAGACCCTGTTCTGCAGCTGGGGCACATTTTCCCATAGAAACAATGTTGTAGGTCACAGTTCTCATAATCCAGCTGCATATGTACTAAATGGGTTCTGTGAGTTGGCCTGAGAACCTACCCAGTATTTATAACATTGTTTCTCTGGGGAAAATGCATTTTCAGTTTCAAACCACCAAGTGAGAAAGCAACTTTAAGGAACATAACTCAGACCTAAGCATGGCCTTTTGTACCTTCCTAGCTCAGAAATGCTGAGAGCACACAAAAGGATGTTGCATTTAAGACCCAGGTGAGCAACTAAAGGTTCATATCATCCAAGAGCCTTCAGATTTGCAGCTTTAAAGAACTCGATTTGCAGGCTTCACCAGGACTGATGAATTTCTAGCATTCAACACATACCAACCGAACCCAGAAAACTGCAGTATAAACCAGAGGCCAATTCATTAAGAACCCAATCTTCTATGACAATGACTGTGAGCTATGTTTTATTCATTGTAAATTCTACTGCCAGAATGGAATGGTCTCAGTGAATTTGAAGTGTTTTTAAATATTGTGACTGCCCTCTGTGACATATAGAATCCTGGTGTGGCTGCAGGATAATGACTGAATCAAAAGGCCAGTCAGAACCTCAAAGTGGGCAGTTCAAACCCACCAGCCACCCCTCAGAAACCCTTTACAGGGTCTCTATGAATCGTAAGTGTTCTGATCGCACAGAACAACAACTATGACATAAAGTTCAGAAAGCTGAGGAAAGATTTCCTCCAAATAACCTTTTTTTTTTTTTTCATTCATCCTAGTTTTAAAGCAACTTTCTTCTTAAGGAAACAATTTGATGATTTTTGTTGCCCTTTCCTATGACCTAGTGTGTCAACTCACCAGAAGGTCAGCAGTTCAACTCTACCAGTTGCTCCGTTGGAAGAGAAAGATGAGAGGCTTTCTGCTCCCATAAAGATTTACAGTCTTGGAAACTCTATACAGGGTTACTGTGAGAACCAACCAAAGCACACAACCACCACCACCACCACCATACAGATAGGTTGTGGCACTGGTGGAAAAGCACTGTACTGCTAACCCTGATGTCGGCAGTTCAAACCTATCAGCTGCTCCTCGGAAACCCCATAAAGTGTGACTGTGAGGTGGCACTTAACAACAATATATTGATTAGGCCCTTTTTTAAAGATTCAAGGCCAGAATTGGATGCCGGGTTTTGGGTATAGCTTCGTTACTGTTTTTGCTGAATGTAAGACAAAGTAACGCTTTCATTTTGTTTTCTATGCTCTTAGCTGTGAGGTATAGCACTTCATTGTAATATGACTTTAGGTAACAGTCCATCATGACTCATGGTTCTTGATCTTCGAATAAAATATAGCTCCAAGCTCATCTTCTTTTAAGTGTACTTTAGACTAGCAATACTAAATGCATTATCCTAAATCAGTTCAGAAAGAAACTCATTCGCCCATACTCCTGTCCACTCACATAGCTTTGTACAATTTATCTTTTCTTAAATTTAGACCCATCTGCTGGTGTTTACTACTCTGGAGAGCTTCAGAGCCCTGTGATTTTTTTCTACACGATACCACTTTTAGACAGTTCATGAAAGTTGTAAATAAGTCCCCTGGCAGTAATCTTTGTCATCTGGTATCCTGGCACCAACGCTAGTCAGCAGACCTGGGTACAGACCCAGTATTGACACTTTAGTTGTTTTACTCCAAGCAAGTCATTTAATCCCATCTCTAAAATGGTTAGCACCTACCTTACCTCCCATGCAGGTTTATACTGAGGATTACATGCTATAATAAGTATGAAATACTTTGATAATACCAGAAGAACTATATAAATAAGGAGTGTTATTAATATCTCCATCCAGAGTTTTATCTGTTTAACTAATCCCTTGTTTCCTTAAATTAGACCAGTTCTCTCTTCATTCATTCAGTTCATTCAACAGATACTACTTTGTTCAAGATCAAACTTTCCCCCACTTCCTTGATAGCTTAGTTGTTTTCTCAATGTTTGAGGTGTACATTAGCAGAAACCTTTTATTAAGGTATGAAGTTCAGTTTCCAAGCTTATTTATCCCTCTGAGAAGAATGGTCAAATAGTGAAACAAGGCATTCTCAAACATGTTGCCTTGATGGAAGAGACCAGAGCACAATGTTTATCTACATCTCACCACAGAAAGCACGAGTGCTTCGTGAAAAATAGTGAGGAGTAGAGTTGAGAGGACAGTGAGGAGATCAGGAGTAACTCCATAACCCCTCAGGTCCCACCAACCCAGCCAGTATTTATAATAGATTTACTTACATGAAAGCAGTTTATAGTAATCTCCTTTAATTTTTCCTTCAGTCCATTCTAGCAAAGAAAACCGCCTTCTATTTTTAGAAATCTTGGAGAAAGACTTACAGATACTGTTTCTAAGGGAAAATAAAAGGCAAAAAAAATCTTGAGGAAAAAAGGGAAAGGCCAATTGTAAAATGATTTAATGTACAGCAAATTATGAAGGAGAGAAGAGGAAGACGGTAGAATGATTTTCTCCCTCCTCCCTCCATGACTCAGAGATCAATCCAAAAATAATCCTCCCCAGTAAAGGGAAGCTGAGCATGCCCCCTCATGTAATGGCCTTGGAGAGGAAAGGAACAGTAGGAAGAGAGAGATGGGAACAGTAATTATTAAAGGTAATCTGGACCAGAATTCAAATGTTCAGAAGAAATGAGCTGAAATTAAAGACCAGTCAAACTGTGACACAATAGGCCTTTTTAGGTTCTTGTTCTATTTTGTAGTCTCATAAAAGTTCATTGCGTGAGCAAGGATAAAGCCTCAACTTGCCTTTCAGACTTATCTCCTACTAGCTCTTATGGTGACCTATACTTTACTCATCCAATGAATGTTCATCTTTTCAACAGTCTCCTCGCTGTAAAAGCAACAAGTTGCTCTTCTTTTTCAGGTTTTTCCCTTAGTCACACTTAGTTTATGTAAGTCTCTTTGTTCACTAAAGATTTTAAAGCTTACAGAAAAATTACATACATAGGTAATATGAGGTGTTTTGTTTTTTTTTTAACCTGAACTATTTGAGAGTAAGTTGCTAACATGGACAATGGATGGGCATAGAGATGCACTGATCTTGTGTCTAGCTGCAAGAACTTGTGTCTCGCTGTGAGAACAATGGTCAACAGACTGCTGTCCTCAGCTTTCACGAATGAGAACCATTTGGCCTAAGGATATGCCCCTTTCCTTGGTAGCCCAAATCCAATGAGTGATCAAGATGATGGTGGAAAGGCCTGGCCACTTTGACCCAGTACAAGCCAACTTTGATAGACCCTTTTTGTATGAGAGCTCCCTGTGGGGTCGGCTGAGGCTCTAGGGCCTGTATCTCAGCTGTATTTCTTCCTCTGCCCAGTCTTGCTTCCTTTCCCTCCCACCCACCGATGTTGATCCTCAGAGTTCTCCCTAATAAATATTCTGAACATTATACTCTGTCTCAGAGTCTGCTTCCTGGCAAACCCTGTTGCCACAGTTGAGCCAGAAAAAAGCCTAAGAAAACAGTCTATAAAATGGAGCTCTGGAGCTGGACTGTTACTGTTGATAGATGGAAGACAGATAGTCCCTGGCACAAGACGGTGGTTCAGTTTTAAAACGGTCACGAGTGGTAAGCTGGGATGGTATACCAGTGAAAGAGAATATATTAACTGGGGTAATATGAGAAGGGTCAGGGTAGTAACTATAAAGAGAATTGTTTTGGATGACGTATTAATTTCATAGGGCTGCCCTGATAAAATACCACAGATTGGGTGACTTAGAACAACAGTTTTCTCTCACAGTTCTGTATGAAATCCTGTTGTCAGCAGGATTGGTTCCTCTGGAGGCTCTGAGGAAAATTGGTTGCACACTTTTTCTCTTTGCTTCAGGCGATTGCTGACAGTCTTTGTTGTTTATTAGTTGTATCACTTCAAACTCCGCCTCCATCCATCTTCACATTACCTTTTCCCCTGTGTTTCTGTGTCTTTGTGCCCTCTTCATATGAGGACAGTAATCACCCTAATCTAGTGTGACCTAATGACATCTGGAAAGATCCTTTTTCCAAATAAGGTCAGATTCTGAGGTTCCAGGTAAACATAGGGTATTTGCCGGGTGTGGGGGGAAGGACACTATTCAATACACTACAGATGGCTATTAGTTAATTTTACTGAAGTTCTAAGAAAAGAAACAAAAGGCTAAGAGAGAGATTAGCAGATAACTGAACGCCATGTGTGAAAGGGTCTCCGTGGTAACATGTAAAGAAACTCTGATAGTCTGTAATAGGAGGGTAGAGAAAACTCAGGACCAAACCTGGACTTAATAATCAGTGTAGCCAAACTCCAAAGTTAGCTAAACGCCCAACAAAGTCAACTTTCCTATGCTAAGGTCAGAGCCTTGACTGGGAACCAATGGGACTTTGGTACATGGCATAGGGACTTCTGTGTTGATATCTTCCCCCACTGTTTAATTTCCAGATTCTTCTTGCCGCCCTGAGCCTGTAGTGAACCACCCTCATCTATTAAAAGCTATCTGCTTGACTTGCTTGAGGACAAGGAAGAGAGACCTTTCCCCACAAGACAACATGTGACTCCGCAGTTTGTGTCCCCTCCCTTCTGTCCACTAGATCTATGTTGTTGTTGTGTGCCGTGGAGTCAGTTCTGACTCATAGTGACCCTACACAGGGTTTCCGAGGCTGTAAATCTTTACGGGAGCAGAAAGCCTCATCTTTCTCCCGCGGAACCGCTGGTAGTTTTGAACTGCTGACCTTGCGGCTCACAGCCCGATTCGTAACCACTACGCTACCAGAGCTAGATCTATAACTCTATAACTAGGGTTAAGTTCTGTTATAACTCAGCTGAGGACATGCTGAATGAGGGAAGAAAGAAATCACACCTCCAAGGAACTAGAAGACCCAGCAGCAGGTATGTATGCAGGAAGGTATGCATGAGACTAGCTTCTGAGGTGCTTGATCAAGTGAGAAGATAAGATTAGATAAGGATTTGAGAACACTCTCCCAAAATACAAGATATATACTCTGGAATGGTCCCAAGGAATTGGTGCAAGCTTGGTAGTAGGATGACTCATGGAAGTATGGGAAAAATGATGGTCTGTGTTAAAGTAGGTCAAAGTGATATAATTGCATTGGCAGATGGTAGAGGAAGGGACTAAAAGACTCAGTGAAATTTTTTAAAAAAAAGGATGAAATATTTTTAAGTATATGTACTTAATAGCTGAAGTACATGATTTATATTCTAAAACCTACAAAATATTGTGGAAAGAAATTCAACAAGACTTAAACAAATGGAAAGGTACCCCATGTTCATGAATTGAAAGAATTAATATTGTTAAGCTGGCAATATTCCCAAACTGTTCTACAGATTCAACTTAATCCCTATCAAAGTCCCAACTGGCTTCTTTGTAGAAATTGGAAAGCTGCTTCTTAAATTCATATGGAAATGCAAAGGACTCCAAATAGCCAAAGCAATCTTGAAAAAAAGAAGAAAGGTGGAGGATTCACACTTCCTGGTTTCAAAACTTGATACAAAGCCGCAGTAACCAAAACAGTGTGGTAAAAGCATAAGGATAGACATATTGTTGTTGTTTAAGTGCCCCTGATTTGGTTCTGACTCATAGTGACCCTATATAGGGTTTCTGAAGAGCAACTGGTGGATTGGAACTGCTGACATTATGTTTCACATATAAATCAATGCAATAGAACTGAAAATCTAGAAATTTACCCACACATTAATGAACAACTGATTTTCAACAACAGTGCCAAGACATTTTCAGATAAAATATGGGGGAAATAAATGACTTTTGAACAACTGTAAAGCCACGTGCCAAAGAGTCAAATCAGGCCCCTTCCTCTATACACAAAATATACTATACACAAAAATAAATTTGGATTAGGCAATGGTTTCTTAGCTATAACACCAAAAGCACAAGTTACCAAAGAAAAATTAGATGGACCTGATCAAAATAAAAAACTTTTGTGTCTCAAAGGACACTATAACAAGATTTAAAAAAAAAAAAAACAAACAAAAAAACTGAAGAAAAACACAACCTTGGTTCTAGCACCTAGAATGTGTAAAAAAACAAAAAAAAACTTTTAAATTATCAATGAGAAGACAACATCATTGAAAAATAGACAAAGGATTTGAACGGACATTTCTCAAATGAGGATATACAATTGACCAGTAGGTACATGAAAAGATGCTCAGCATCACTAGGCATTGTTATGTCAAATCAGTTCTGATTCAGAGACCCTGTATAGGGTTTCCAAGGAGAGGCTGGTGAGTCTGAACCACTGACCTTGCAATTCAAGCTGGCATTTCCATCTAGTGCTTATCTTGCAGCACCACAACAGGACTCATTAGTCACTGTTGTTGTTGTTGTTGTTGTGAAGTGCCATTGAGTCAGTTCAACTCATAGTGACCCTATTCAGGGTTTCTCAGGAGCAGCTGGTGAGTTTGAACTGAGACTTGTAATTCAAACTGACCTCACGGTCCAATGCTTATCCTAGTGCCACACCAGGACTGAGAAATGTAAATCAAACCACTAATAGTCCGAATTGCAGCTGCCTTCACAGATGATCTGTTTGCTAGAACAGATTAACATGATTTTAGGTACTCAGCCTTGATTTGAAGAGTATGTTCATTTCTATTGATTTGTGTTGCTATCTAGTGTCTTTTCACTTCAGCTTAAAGAATACTGTTTAGAATTTCTTGTAGAGCAGGTCTAATAGCAACAAATTCTCTATTTTATCTGAAAATGTCTTAATTTCTCCTTCATTTTTTGAAAGATAGTTTTGTTGGATTATTAACCATTTTAACTGACAGTCTTTTTCTCTCAATACATTATCCTATTGCCTTCTGACTTCTGTGGTTTCTGAGAAAAACGAAGGAAAAAAAAAAAGCAGTTATTCTTAATGAGTATCCCTTGTATGTAATGAATCCCTTCTCTTGCTGTTTTCAAGATTCTTTGTTTTTGACTTTCAATAGTTTCATTATGTGTCTAGTTGTGGATCTCTTTGAGTTTGTTGAGCTTCTTGAATTAATGTTTTTCATAAAAGTTTTGGAATTTGGGGCTATATTTCTTCAAATATTCAACTGAGAATTCCCCTTTCACTATTGTGTTTAGGATAATATATAGCTATGTTGTTGTTGTTGTTGTTGTTAAGTGCCGTCAAATCGGTTCCAACCCATAGCCACCCTGTATAGGGTTTCCAAGGAGCAGCTGGTAAGCTTGAACTGCCGACCTTGCAGTTCACATGGCTTTGCAGTCTGGCGCATTAGCCCACAGCATCACACCAAGCGTATCTATAGCTAACTAGCTAGCTAATATAGCTATGGATACACTTACTTGGGACAAGGGCCTCTTGCTTAAGTACTTCCGATTTCTTTTCCTACATTTCCTCTTCCTCTTCCTAACAGAATTGTATTAATTGTGCTAGATTAGCTTAAATGGAACCTCAATTTCCTCTTATTTTCTGCTAGACTCTTTCTCATAGTGAGAAACTTCTAAAGTCCTAAAGCTTTGTTAACCTCTGATCCCAGTAAGAATGGATTATTCCTTTTTCCTCACATGCACTCTAAGCTGACCTACCTGTCTTTGCTCAAACTGTATTTCATGTACTCCTTCCCCCATAAAGTTTTCTGTGTTTCCTCATCTCATGTCTGTAAGTATTCTTTAAAAAAATTATTGTTTCTCCAAATTGGTACTTGGATTTTAATTGATTACAATCTTTTCATTGATTACAACAGCAATACAATTTGATGTAAAAACTGCAAACACAGAAGTATATAAATTGCCCATCCCACCCGTTGCTGCCCAGTCTATTTAGACCCATAGCAACTCTGTGGGACAGAAGAGAACTGCCCTTAAGGCTTTCAAGGCTGCAAATCTTTATGGGAGAAGACTGCCTCATCTTTCTTCCATGGAGTGATTAGTGGGTTCAAACCACAGAATACTTAACTACTGTGCCACCAGGGCTCCTAGTGTATAAATCACGCCAATGCCATTGAGGCGATTCCAACTCATAGTGACTCTATATAGGGTTTCTGTGGCTGCAAATCTTTACAAGAGCAGAAAGTCTGGCCGGTGGTTTGAACTACAGACCTTGTGGTTAGCATTCCAGTGCTTATCCTACAGCTCCACCAGGGATCCTAGTATACAAATTAGAATCCCATACCGATCCCTTTGGCTCCCCTCTCAGAGATATAAAAGTGTGCTGGAACCTACTCACACTGGTTCATTCAAGCTGATTGTTCAATAACGATACATTGATAACTTAGATCAGAGCTGTTTTTTTCCCGAAGAGCTAGTTGCTAAACATTTATCAGTATACCATTATATCTATCCTCGTAAACATTTTCTGCATAGTTATTTATATAAAAGTAGAAAACATGCAATTTTCAAACAACTTTGGTGAATCAACAATATATAATGCTCCTCTCTTCAACACACAAGGACTCCTCCTGGTGGCACCGTAGAGTAAGCTCTGGACAAGGCTGGTAGTTCAAACCCACCAGCCACTCTTTGGGATAAATGAGGCTTTCTGCTCCCATAAAGATTTTCAGCCTCAGAAATTCTTTACAGGGTTGCTATGAGTCAGAATCAACTCAATGGCAGTGGATTTGGTTTGGTTTCTTCAATACACATTCATCTAGCTAATCCTTTTAAACTGGCATATTGTATTCCATTTAATAACTGTATCATAATTTGAATGATTCTACACTGATGGGTGTTTTGGTTGGTTCTAATTTCTGGCTATTATAAACAAAGTTTCAGTGAACATTTTGTTCATATATAGAAGGGCAAGACAAAAAGTATTTCTACTAGGGTTTCAGTTCATAGATGACTGGTTTATTCCAAACACAATGTGTTGAAACATGTCTCTGCGATCAGTGGATGATTGCAGACAAGTTCTTTCAATAATATACTTGTTTTAGTCTTGTTTGAGTTCCTTCATTAAAAAGATCCAGTCAAACAGTGACTTCTGAGAGGATCCCCTGGGTCTGTTAAATTCAAGGCAGAGAGATCACTCAGAAAGGCATGGCAACTGGTTTCTTGGGGTGGAGACTCCAAAGGCAACAATGTTGATAAATTTTCTTAAAGGACAGAGGACGATCATGGGGGCTTATTATGAAATTTTAAGAAAATTGACAACTACATTGGTGACAAAATGGCCAGGACAGTTGCTCCTAGGAATTACCCCCTCTGCCCCCAACAATGCAACTGCTTATTCTTCAAGGGTAACAAGGGTTTGTCCTGCAAGAGTTTCTTTGGGAAACTTTACCCCATCCATCTATAGTCCCAATCTTGCTCTTTGTTTTTTTCCCCCAACTTCTTTTTGTTCCCCAAACTCTAAAACCATTGAAAATGAGTACAATTTGAGCTCCTCAAGGATGCTAAAACTAATGTTTTTACATGGTATAAATCAAAGACCTCAGAATTATCATGACTAATTGCAATTGTCGCAACTGTAAAGGTAGAAGTTTTGTAGCAAAAAGGGGTGAGTGGTCGATCTTACAGTCCCGGAGCAGAGGACCCTGGAACCATCAAGGAAGAAGAGCAGGAGCGGAGTGTAGAGCGGAGTGCTTCTACCCAGAGAGGCAATGACGCCAGACATAGAGGCAGAGATGATGACATGGAGAGACAGAGCAGCTGAGGACTCAAGACTCATGGAGGGAGAAGAGATGTGTGCTGGTGCCTTGGGGGGTGGGGGTGGGGCAGGCTTGCAGGGTATTCCCTTTGACTGTTTGAATGATTGTATATTCCTGAGTGTTTTGGTGCACATCAAAAAAAAAAAAAAAAAACACAAAGGGACTAGAAGATAGAAGAAGCAAATACTGTTGAATGATGAAGCATGCATGGGACTGTAATCATTGCAATGAAATACATACAATAGAATGAGTGTAAAAGTGATGTTCTCCCATGTAAGCTATCACTCAATTCATAATAAAAACTTAAAAAAAAAAAAAAGTAAATGTCAATGGAGAATATGTTGAGAAAAAATAGCTATACATTTTGATATTTTTGCTTAATAAGCGTATGATTTTGTAGTAATACTTTTTTTTACTTATCTTCATATTTGCATATCTAATTTTTTTCTTAGGATAAAATTTCTAGAAATGTAAATGTTTAATCAAAGAGCATATCCGTTTATAATTTAGATTGTTGTTGCTAAGTGCTGTCGAGTTGATTCCGACCCATAGCGACCCTGTATAGGGTTTCCGAGGAGCAGCTGGTGAGCTTGAACCTCCGACCTTGCAATTCAAACGGCTTTGCTGTCTGGCGCATTAACCCACTGCACCACCCCATAGATAATACCAAATTACCCTTTCAAAAGTTTAAGCCATTTTTGACTCTCAAAAGCTGTACATGATTAAGATGCTTGGCTGTCTTTTAAATCTTGGTTTTCCTTGCATTATATTATAAAATAGACACTGGAGGGGGAGAGAAAGGAATAGCCAGAAACATCACCATAGAAAGCTTTTAAGTCCATCTTCTGCCTATAACTGATTGGAAAACCTAAAATGGGGCTACAACGTGCCCAGTGAAGGAGGCTTCCTGTGGAGCCTCTGCATTACATAAGACTATAGGTGGAAGCCTGAACCACATCCAGATCTTCAGAGATGGGAAATTTCCACTTGAAAGGATGAACAGACCAGCCTGGAGCAGCTAGAAGAACAGAAGATACTTCTTGAAAGAAAGACCTATTGGAACAACACAAACAATATAGGCAGAGCAACTGTTATTACAAGAACAAGCAATTTGCTTGCCCAGGAGACATCAAGGCAAGTGGTCGGGTCCCCTCAGAGCAAACCCCCTTCCAAGACTAAGACTCAGTGGGAATACACGCTCTGATTGGTGACCATGTTCGTCACCGATAAGCGGAAGTGAGGGAAAAACAGCAATGAAGCTGCAAGCTAAGCCCTACGACGTTCAGTAGACTCCTGTGAATCCGGATGGAGACCTGGTTGGCCAGCAGTGTGGCAAGACCTGGGGACTCTTGGGCCCAGAGTCAGTGACATAGCCACAGAGGACTAGAGTGGAGAGTGAAGCGTCCAGCTGATAAGAACAGAGGGCATATGCACAAGAACACCCATACTTGTAGAGATAATACCCACTTGACCTGGCTTCAATGACTGGATGATCGGAGCTCAACCAGAAGAAGAAAGAAGAGGGAAAAAAAAGAGTAATGTGATACAATTTGATGAACTTGACATATACCTATGGATGCAGTAGCTCAAAAGAGGGTACAAATCCTTACAGCAAGGATCATTCCCACCCCCTCCTACTCTACACATTCCCACTCTACACAGAGTAGACAGGGATGGGCAACTTGGACATCGGCTACCCAAAATGGGGGGGGGGGGGCTACAAAGGCAAGAAGTGACTAGCTTACAAGCTTTCAAGAGGAAACCTAGATCCAGAGGGCGTGAAGGAAGGTAGAATCTCCACTGAGTAGTGTACAAGCTGGCTAGGCAGGGCTGATGAAATGAAATGCAGATAGGTCTCTTGTGATACAACAGTGAATAATTCTTATCAGGACTGCTTGTGAGGGTTGGAAATGTAAAGGTAGACGTTTTGTAGCAATGAGGGAAGTGATTAACTTTTCAGTCTAGGAGTGGAGGTCCTTGGGACCATCAAGGGAGAAAAGCGGAGACCGGAGACCGGGACCCTACCCAGAGAAGCAGTGACGCCAGAGACAGAGGCAGAGACGATGACGTGGAGAGATGGAGCAGCTGGAGACTTTAGATCCAGAGAGGGAGAGGGACTGTGTGCTGATGACAGGGTGCGGGTGGAGGGGTAGGGGTGGGGGGTGGGACAAGCTTGTAGTGTATACCCTTTGGTTGGTGATGCATGAAGGGGATTGTAACCATGGCAATGAAATGATATATGATAGAATGAATGTAAAACTAATGTTCTCCCATGTAAACTATCACATAATTCACAATAAAACATTTAAAAGGGAAAAAAAAAGTTTAAGCCATTTTTGGCTCTCAAAAGTAGTACATGAGAATGTCCTGAAAGACACGATTTAAATGAGTGCACAGCACTCCAAACCATGGACGTATGATAATTTATTAGATAAGTTTCATACTGCCAGGTTTTTAATATCTTTCATTATTTTATAAGCTCATCACAAATTGGAATCAACACAAGGACAGTGGGGTTTTTTTCGATTACTCATTAAGGAAATGACTTGTAGGGTTAATCCCTTACTTTAAATGGGTGTGACATTTTAGGTTAATAATGATTCATATTGATGTATGGATAAGGTTAGCCTTCAAACATGCAAATATATCTGTGCATTAACAGAGAGTAAGCACTTAAGGGGGAAAGTAGGGTAGAATCCAGTGAATAAAATGCCAAGAAATAATTAATAAAATGTATAAACACAGCTAAATTTTGTTATAAGAAATATTTTAGTTACTATTTAAAGTTGGTACTCTGAAAATCTTCTTTTCTCTTGCTCTCTTTTCTTCATGCCATTTTTTGTTAAAGAAAAATTGTTGCGTGCATATGTGTTTGTGTGTATCTATCTCATTTTGCAGACGAATACTGTCTTCGGGCTATATCATTTCAGGTAAGGGCATACCATCACCATCTTGTGGCCTTTTGCCACATTACCATTAAGAGTTTTAATGCCACAAGGACTTTTTTGTAACTGTAAACATGAAATATGGTGTATCACCAATTAGTAATCCCTCTGTGGATTAGGTAAAATATGCTGAGAACCAGATACAGCCTGCAGACCCGAGGTTCCCACCCGAGGGTGAGATGATGTAATCTCTGCATTGATGCTGTGTTCTCCCATGATTCCAAAACAACTAGTTGAGTAAGAAAACGCAACGAAGAGATTTGAGCAGAGGGAAGTAAAAATTTCAGCTTTGTTTTGTTTTGTGCTTGAGCTGTAGCTGTTTTGGTAGCTCCTTTTGATCTGTGAAAATATTGGCTGGCAGGACAGTCTGTAAATCTCCTGACTTTTCTGTCTCTTTGGTTATACTGTTGGGGGTGATTCCCCACTTTTGTCTCAATATTCCCCCACCTCAGTACTATTTAACTGTGTGCTTTTAAACAAAGAAATTCCATTCCCCTTTCTTGTGGATGGTTCCTCCCTTTGCCTCTTTAGTTTGGCTTTTGCTGTTTTTTTTTTTCTCCTCTTTACTCATATTTCTTATTTTTAGTTTTGTTGGTATCTTCACTGCATATCCCTTTTCTTACTCAGCTTCCTCTACCAATACCCACATTCCCCACCCCCACCTTGCTGTGTCCTCCTTTGTTCCTTCTAATTCCTTCCCCCAGTCCTTGTTTGTTCCTGCTCTGCTTCTGTTGAGTACACTGACCTCATCCTGTCTACTGCACAGGTCTTTTAAGGACAGAGCTCCGTGGTAACCCCTAAGCTTCAGGGAGGCACCAAAATACGGCCTTGTCAGTGAAGCCAGTCTCTTAACCTAACTAACCTATATTCAAGAGGAAAGGTTTCAAAAAGACAACCTTTGCTTCAGTCCTAAGAAATCGTTTCTGGCTCATTATCTTTTTTCCTCAACATAACTGCATATTTTCATAGGAAGTGTACTGGAACATTTTCCAAACTCACATTTGCTTGTCTAAATTCAAGTTTTCATATGAAGCAATTATTTATTAGTACCTTACAAAGTAAGTTAGATTAATAGCGGTGAAATGACAGAGATTTGGGGAAAGGATTTGCTCTTGTTATGAATAACAGCTTCAATTTTATTATGGGATATCTAGTTTCTGTCTTTTTCTTGATAGTCTGCAACTTTTCCATGACGTGATCAGCTTTACATTTAAATAGCTTTTGTAGCTCTAAATGGGAAACCAGTGCTCCTACACAAAAGATTGAGACAACTGTGTATACAGTAGACATTTCCTGGGTGAACTATGAAGATCATAGATTTACTCATCCTTCAGATGCTAGTGATTTCACTGTACTAGAATCCTAGGTAATAAATTATTATTAAGTGGCATCGAGTCAGTGCCACCTCATAGAGACCCTGTATAGGGTTTCCAAAAGAGTGGCTGGTGGATTTGAAATGCCGACCTTGCTGTTGGCAGACCAGTGCTGATCCTAGAGCACCACACCAGGACTCCAGGTAATAAATCAGCAGGAAAAATATAGCTTGAATAAAGAAAATGCTCCCTAAGTGAAATCCCCCACCCCCCCTTAGTCTACAGCTAGGGTCCCTGGGTGTAACCTAGGAGCTCTTCAGAAGAAAGGCTGAATGCACTACTTCCCTTACAGATTACAGCCAAGAAAACCCTGTGAAGCAGTTCTACACAGTTAACACACGAGGTCGCCAGGAGCCAAAATTGACTCATGGCAATGGGCTTGAGTTTTTTTTCTAGAACTAATATATGCTCATTGAAGAATACCTCAGCATCAGTAGTTAATGAAACACTACTAACATTCTGGTATTTATGTTTTTTTCTAATTTTACATTTTATTTCACTCTGAACACAGTCATCTGGTACAAAATTCAAAATGTACACAGTAAGAAGTGAGGCTTCTCTTATGCTCGTAGCCTCTAGTTCTCCCAGTCTGTCTCCTTGGAGGCAGTCGCTACTTCCAGCTTCTGGTCCACAATCAACACTCACGGAAGCAGCAGCCAAGAAATCAAATGACTTTTTTTAATTAGGCAAATCTGCTACATAAAACCTCTTTAAAGTGTTCAAGAACAAAGATAACAGTTTGAGGACAAAGGTGTGCCTGATCCAAGCCAGGGCATTTTCAGTAGCCTCATATGCATATGAAAGTTGGGCAATGAATAAGGAAGACCACAGAAGAATTGATGCATTTGAGTTATGGTATGGAGAAGAATATTAAAAATACCATGGACTACCAGAGGAACAAACCAATCTGTGCTAGAAGAAGTACAGCCAGAATGCTTCTTAGAATCCAAGATAGTGAGACTACATCTCTCATACTTTGGACTTGTTATTAGAAGGGGACAGTTCCTGGAGAGAAGTACATCATGCTTGGTAAAGTGGAGGGTCAGTGAAAAAGAGGAAGACCCCCTTCAACAAGATGGATTGGCACAGTGGCAGCAGCACTGTTATGTTTTGTTCTGTTGTGTATAGGGTTGCTAAGAGTGTGACACCTAGCAACAGCAAGCAACTCATTAGCTTACATGACCTAGGGCAAATCACTTGGCTTATCTGTATTTCCTTCAGATTCTTTATATGTAAAATCGTTATCTAACTGGATATATCTAATAGGGTGGTTGTGATGATTAAGTGAGTTCATTGTGGCCCATAGTCCCTTAGCCATAGTTCTGAAATCCAAAAAACTCTGATATTGAAAACTCTTTCATAATTCATTTGGTGTGGTTAAAGCTGATGCAAACTGACTTAAAGCTATTTAAAGTTTTTGTTTATCTCACTTAGTTTGAATTTTCAGACATTTGTCATGTATATTTTACTTTAATAATAGGAAGCTGCATAGGCCACACTGGATGTGTTAAGTATTCAAGAGTGTATGCATTATATTACCTTTCTAAAATTTGAAAGAAAAAAATCTGAAATTTGAAAAACATGTGACTCAAGGGTTTTGAATTAAGGATTGTGGACCTGTGTAAAGAAAGCACTTAGTACAACTATGCCTGGTCCATGCAGTATTATGTGTGTTATCTGTTATTATTATTCATTTATCAGCCTCTTCTCTCCAGGAGTCTGTTCTCTTGTCCCAATCTGATCAGCAGGCCCAATTGTCATCCTGGGGATTGCTTTTGCCTTTTTCCAATGTTGGCTTTCCTGCTGCTCAAGTCTAGCTTTTTCACTTCTTTGGTTTAGCCCCTCATATTGGTGGGCCACAATTCATAGACTAAATTTCTCATAATTTATCCAATTGCTTAGACTAGGAAAAAGGAGTGATGAACTACTTCTGAATATTTAGTCACTGAGAACCTTATGAATAGCAGGGAAACACTGTCAGATATAGTGCTGGAAAATGAGCCCCTCAGTTTAGCAGGCACTCAAAATGCCACTGAGAAAGAGCTGCCTCCTCAAAGTAGAGTTGACTGTGATGACGTGAATGGAGGAAAG
>NW_006408522.1:21429941-21433212 GCF_000296735.1 Chrysochloris asiatica
TAGGTGCATGAATATTATCCTATCACAGACAGCGTTGTACCTCATGACTGATCTGGATATGTTCTTTTTGACAGTGAATGCAACACCATTCCTCTGCAATTTGTCATTTCTGGCATAGTAAACCATGTGGTTGTCAGATTCAAAATGGCCAATACCAGCCCATTTCAGCTTACTAATGCCTCAGATTCATAATTTACTCTTCATAGCTGTTTCTCTTCATTTTGAGTTGTGCCCCATCAGCAAATGAAGGTCCCGCGGGCTTTACACCATGTCATCACAGTCAACTCTACTTTGAGGAGGCAGCTCTTCCCTGTCATATTTTGAGTGCCTTCCAACCTGAGGGGCTCATTTTCCAGCACTATATCTGACAGTGTTTCTCTGTTATTCATAAGGTTTTCAGTGACTAAATATTTGGAAGTAGTTCGTCACTCCTTCCTTGTCTGTCGTAGTCTGCAAGCTCATCTGAAACCTGTCCACCATGGGTAACCCTGCGGGTATTTAAAATAAAGGTGGCATAACTTTCAGAATCATAGCAACTCACAAGCCACCACAGTAGGACAAACTGACAGATAAGTGGTGGTTTAAAGCTGTGGTGAACAGGAAAAGATAAAAACATTCACTACCCTCTGCCCAGGAATCAAGCTAATGTTCATCAGGTTACTGAACGGAACCAATCTTTTGGTTTCACTCCTGTCTCAAACAGATCCGCAACTTAACCTCTTCCTGATTCCGACCCCACATAAGGCTACACTGCCCAGCATTTTCTGTGCTCAGAATCTGGAGAGGCTAGCTGCTCTGAACCAGCTAGCTTAATAAAATCCGAAACTCTGCTTCACCTCTCTGAGTGGCCTCCTTTTTTTTGACAACTGATCAAGAGCTGCTGTGACACTCTCAGACCTAGGGCTTCTGTTGACAGTGGTTCTCAAAAGTGATCTGATATCCTTTCAGGGACTTGAGAGTTCCTTCCTTTTCCAATTACATATATATATTTCTGAGACTTGACTTTCTTCATTTGCTTCAAGCAAAACATTATCAACAGATTGAATGTAAAAACAAGTATGAGCATTTAATTATCTTCTTTTAGTCACACATTAAAAATGTGTTCAAGACTAAAAGAATGCCACACTTCTAAATTTTTTGTTTTAGAAAATTAAGTAATTAAAAAATTAAAGTTATTTATGTTAACAATATTTTTAAAATGAATTTATCTTTAAAAATTCTGCTTCCATTATTAATAACTTGAATATCAATATATACAACCTATACAAACAAAAGTTCTTTGTGATCTTTAACAATTTTAAGAGTGTAAGGGGCCCTGAGACGAAAAATCTGAGTACCACAATTTAGTATAAAAGAAAAAGCTTCAGGCCTGACTCGTGATAGGTCTAACACTTTCTGAGAAACACCTGTGATGGGACCCGGGCGTCGTAAGACTGCCAGAACAGATATTTACAACAGTGCTAGGTTTGTCCAGTGTCCACATAGAGAACTGACGAGATCGTGGATCAGGTGAAAACTAGGTCACAGAAGGGAAGGATTCTTTTTAGCTAATCGTTGCGACACTGTCGCGTTTCGTTGGTACGGTGCCGTAAAGATAGGCGCGGAGTCGCCTCCCCAGCCGAAGCAGCAGCTGGAGAACGCGGCAATGGCGGATATGGAAGATCTCTTCGGCAGCGACGCCGACAGCGATGCTGAGCGTAAAGGTGGGCTCGGGGGGGAGGGGTGCGTAGCAGAGCTTCCGCGGGGGTAGTCTGACCCCGCTCAGGTTCCGGGTCTGCGAATACTCTGGCGCCGCGAGCGGGCGGCGTCGCTTCCTCCATCCACCCCTGCCTCAGCGCCCCCTGCACCCCGGGCGGTGCCACCCTCCTCCAGTCGGCGAGGATCGAGGGACTGTCGCGGAGTCTGCGCCTCGAGGTTGTGGGTGTCCTCGGAGCGCGCGGTGCCTGGGAGCGGCTGGAGTGAAGAAGGTGCGGGTAAGGGTTGGAGGCTGTCCGGGGAGGAACCCTGACGTCCTGCTCCGCCTTGCCTTGCTCAGGCCAGCGCAAAATAAGGATGGGTGATGAATAAATGAATACGGGGATGGGGTGGACGAATTCACAGAGGATCTCAGAATGCTCTCTTGCATGAAGCCAGAGCATTACGTGATCTGATGAGGGGTGTGAGGGTCTCGGTGAGAAGTCTGGGAAGGATACCAGGATGGGATTGCACAGGCGTTATGGTTTGAGTGAGTGCATCCTCTAAGAGCCGATGCACATGCTTTTGAATTTATGGATTCTGTGGTTTTAATTTTGAGGAGCCATATGCAGTCTGTGTTTCAAGAGAATGTATGAAAGATTTGTTAATTAAATGAATGAATGACTTTCTGGTGTGTGGAAGTATTGGTAATGTTTGTTCTTGTAAGCCCTTGTGGTACAGCTTTTTTTTAGTTTGAAATATCAATTGAAGTGAGAAGAGGCCCAAGACCAACTTCAGAATTCTTGCAACCCTCTAAGCTCTAGGCTCAAGCTAGTGTATGTATCTCTGTATGCGTATATGTGCATTTGTTTTTTCGTTAGCAAATGCATTATGGTTGAGCACACCCCACATCCCTGTTTTCTTAAACTCCAGTTCATTGTAGATTGTAATGAATTGAGCGCCAGTGAAGGTATAGAGAATTGAATTCTATTGTGAGAGATCATTGGGATAGGTATCCAGGAGGCTCTGGTAGAATGAGTCTGGAAATTCAGACTCCTGTATACGGACTCTGTTCCATTACTTTGCATATGTTTTCATTTCCCCTCAGTTTTCTTGTCCATATCCCACTCCTCCTTCAAGGCATAATTCCATGTGAATTCTCCCATGACTCATTTCCATGAAGTTTGTTAATTCCTTCAACAAGTACAGGTAGTCCCTACTTAGGTATTTAAATTAGAACATGATGTGTTTTTTTAAATATATACAATGTTTCACCTGATGTTAGTGTGCTCAGATATTCATTCACTTGCAGATGTTATGTTAGTAATGTTTCCGTCCCCCAAAGAAGAAGATCAGAATTTTAAAGGGATATGATAAAAGGCAATAATAATGAAACTAAAAAATAGGGGGGACGGAATTCAACTTGACTTATATTAGAACTGATTTAGAATGGAGTCTTAGGAAAAGATCTCCATTGTGAATCGGGGACTAATATTTATTCATCTCTACCATACTCCGGGGAGTCCTGGTGTGGCGCTGTGAATTAGTGCGCCAGACTGCAAAGCCGTTTGAACTACAAGGTCAGCGGTTCAAGCTC